>NW_025952366.1:0-31699 GCF_023119035.1 Salvia hispanica | reverse complement strand
GGAAAGGCTTATAAAAATATAATACTAACATTCGGATTTATTAATGAGGTGCTATTAAATTAATGTGTTTAGTTTCCAATCTAATATTAGAAAAATTGAGAATATACTTATTCTAATGTATTTTTATACTTTTCGTAAATAAAGCTTTGGAAACAAATGAAGAACTGAATCTCAATCATTTTAGAAAAGTGGGATTTATTTGTTTAATACATGATGTAAAAAAGCAAAATATAGTGAACTGCACAAAACCAATCAAAATAAAGCTAAAAATATGCAATTAAGCCTAAAAACACAGCAGCATTGGAACCATAAATGATGGTAAAAATATTCACAAAAAAAAAAAAACCTTGACTTTATATATTAATAGATTTGTATTAATCTATACATATATAAAGCCACAGTTTGGCTGTTCACTTTTGGCGCCCATTTTAATAAAATTTTGGGTAATCATATTGTATAATTATTGGATCATGTATTAACTGCATTATTTCTGTGATTTGATCTTTGTTATTCTATGAATTGATATTGACTGTAGCAAATGTATAAAGCTGCAGCCTGCAAAACGTGGCAGACGCAAAGAGTGAAATAAAGCACAAATGCATTAATAGTAATTTAGTGATTGATTGAGCATTTAATCAGGTAAAGGCGATTGGGGAAAAAGCTTCTCTCAATCTCATTTTTGAGCCATGTGCTCTGAAAAAGAGAATTGTGTATTATCCACTGGGGAAAAAATTACTGCTCCAAGTTTTCGGACATTATAAATAGCGCCAAAATCTTTTAGCATGCTACCATACACAATTTTTACTAGAACAATTGAATTACATAGGATCTGAAGAATTGAGAGGCCACGCAGCAGTAGATGAAAAATCCGACAGCTGCAGGGGAAACAAAAATTTCCCGGCAAAAAAATGGAAATAACTCCACGAGATGCCGTCAATATCAGGTATTAAAAGGGGGATAATTTTTTCTATTCAGGTCAACACCTGATTCAATTTTTAGATTTGATAAAATAAAGAGTTTCAAAATGATCTATTATCAAACAAAAAATTCAAATTAAATAGACGAAATCCCATTTTTAAAATAGATACCTTGATCATATGGATAGCATGATAATGCAGGTAGCGAGAGGGCGTGGTTAAGCTAGCGACAACAGCGAGACCGAGTTTGAGAGCGTCGCAGACAAATGATCAATGATGTACTCCGCTGCGAGAGGGAGTAGTCGAGTGAAGGCAGGGCTGTGTAACGTGGGAACGACTACCGCCTGCTCAACGGGTACCCGCTGGAGCTGGATTATGACAGCGATATGGTGACGTTGACATACCTGGGTGTATTAGCCGTGCGATAAAAATGTGCCAGAGATCCGACAAATTGGTTGGCCGGAGGTGCCACTTTTTTCATAACCCTGTAAATCTGTAATAAAAAACTTTGATGCATATGCTAAGTATAGGATTATGCTTTGGGCTTAAAATGTATAGTACTCCTTCCGATGCAACATCTATTTTTCCCATAAAAAATACCCCAAATTGATAAATTCATAATCCTTTCAGTTTTGGTATGGTTCTGTTTTTCCATAATTTTTTATAAAAAATATACTATTTGTTGTCCATTACTCATTAATCAAATGGCCTGGTGCATAAAACGTTGATGGAAAACTGGAAATTGACCAATATTTTCAATTTTCATCCAAATCTAATCTATTTTTGAGGTCCTCTCTTCTGTCAATTTAACATATTTTCATACTCTATCTATTTAAAAAAACAATCTTATTTTATTTTGTGTGTTAGATGAAAAGAGAAAATATAATCTATCTATAAATACATAAAGCCACATTTTTTTAGTTATCTCATTTTGGCGTCCACTTTAATAAAATTTCTTCAAATCAATATTTTAAATATTAAAAATCATTCTCAAACATAATGTATACATTAGAACATATATGTTGAGTACTCATTGCGTGTGATTAGTGTTCTCCACTGCCCACGTGAATAAAAAAGTGAGCTATGGGCCTACTTTCCGACACAAGATAATTAGCTTTATACCACAAATTAAATTGCCCCAATAGTTAAAACGTTGGGTTCTATATTGCTCTAATTATTAACCAAATGGTAAACATCTTTATTCTATGGTGTAATGAATAAGCATTTGTGTAATAAAGTAATCTAAATGCTAGATTAACACTTATATCAATCAATCAGAGAATATATAATTTGGCTTTGTACTAATGCAGAAGCATTTGGACCTGAAATAAAATAAATTTTCAATATCTTACAGTTGTTCCAAAACTAGATTTCGATTATTACTTTATGTGCAATAACCATTGTATTTTGTAGTGCATACATAATGGCTTAGAAAAGAAGCTTAGTTAAACCCTCTATATATACCAGTATAAATAAATGGTAGAGAATTGACCGTGAACTAATTTTCTATGTCTATTAGTGATTTCTCTTTGATTATATATATAAGCTCAGTTGTTCACGTTCTTAGTTATGAGTCTAATCTTGCTTTCATTATTATTTAGGTTGTTATCTTTTTTTTTTTGTGCATATATTTTAGATATAATGCCACATAAATAGATGAACTAATCTTTTAAAACATGTTCATGGTAATTGTAGGAATCTGTAAAAAAACGGCAGAGGATAAAGAGAATCAGTCTAGAGAGACAGAACAAGGAGAACAACAATAAATTCAATAAGCAACATATTTATCACTGATAAGAGCTTGTGGTATGCTGAAACAATAATCAAAATTGTTTTTAATAATAAAAAAATAGTATCAAATTCAATTACTACAATATTTGCAGGTTGAAGGCCATGCAAGTTTGATTTTTCAGATCTATTTTTAGTTTGCATTATTTTAAAAAATGTACCACAAATTATATAGGGTATGTAGATGAATTTGAAATAATTAGAATATTCCAAATACATGAAATTTTAAAGACGTTCTATATACAATATATTTCATGAAATTTTATTCAAATACATGATTTTGTTAATGCATGAAAATATGAAGACCAACACGGAACAAAACCATAAAAATGGATAGAAATTACAGGGGGTGCAGGAGAAACTTACTTAATCGATGACATCGTCCGCGACAGTTTTTAAAATTTCCATGAAGTATAGCGAATATTTTCGGTGAATTTATAAACATAGTGAAAATGTGCCACATGCAAAATAAGTGCAGTGTAGATCTACAAAAAGTGAGGAATATTGGAATTTTGTTATAAAAAAATTCATCTATATTCAATACAGTAATTTTTTTAAGATGTATTGTGTTCTATCAAATGATAGCGGAATTCTATCTTTGATCATATGAACACAAAATTAATAACCTATAAAAATATAAGGCAAAGTTTAGCTGCCATCTACAGTTATTTTGTAGATCTAAAGTAGAAAAAAAAATTAATATAAAAAAAGGAACATTATTATTAACGAAAAGAAAAATCAAAATAGCTAAACAAATGTAGCCAGAAATTTTGTTGTCGATCTATAATTCCTTTGTAGATCGTGGACTAAGGACGAATTTCTTAGAAAATAGTACCCCCTTCGTCCCACAAGAACATGCATTCTTTCTTCATAAGAATATGCATTTTTCAATTTTGAAAACCCTTTTCACTCTAATGAGATGAGACTCATTCTTCACTGACAATACTTTAATTATTTTTTATACTCTACCTCTCTCTTAGTTTGTTCTGTTTAATTATTTCAAATTTATATTCAATAAATAAAAATTATAAGAAGACTTCAGTTCAGTTTAAAGGAAGATTCTCATGGAAAATGTTTGTTTGATTTCATTTTCGCAAATGTTGAGAAGGAGTGAAGTTTGAACGGGAAAGTGAGTTGGATTGGAAGCAAAAACTGCAGCAAGTTCAATTCGAATTCATTTTTTGAAGATTAAATCAATTAGTGTTGTTTTAGTTCATGGGTTCCAGTTTCACTTTGCATTTTGCTTATAACTTAATGATTGAGGATTTGAATTGGTATTTCTTTAAAAATAAAGACGGAAAAGAGGAAATGGATATGGAAGAGAAGACCTTCAGGACTCGTTTTATAGTGTGGATGGGATATAACATGATTGTTAAATTAAGATAAATTTTTCGGGCCAAAAGTATGATAATGTAAACGTTTTTCATAGTGTTGTTTTATAGACTTGATAATTTTTGGGATTAATACAAGAACCAAAAAGCTAAAGAGAAAATGAACCCAAAACTTGAAATACAAGAACATGAACCCAGAAATTCAATTACCAGAATTTGAACCCAAAATTTCAAGCAAATATCATCTTCATCATCATGAATTTCAACCCAGAATTTCGACCCAATAAAATCGACACAGAATCCATCAAAAAGATCGATACAAGACCAAAATTTACGAGCGAGAATCTTAACAAAATCGAAAAAAAAAATGTTTCAAAGGAGGCTCGGATCTGTAAATTCAATTCATAGCTACCCAATTTTCTGAATCCATATGTGAGAGAGTTTGGGGGAATGGAGGGGTATGATGGAAATCCATTTGTGAGAGAGAAGACTCAGATTTCATTCTAGGAAATTATAATTGCCGATTTCTCGAACTCGACGACCGCCACCAGTACCGCTAGGTCACGAACGACGGCGGCCATGGAGCCGGCGACGGTGGGGAGAGACGTGAATGCGAGTAGAGAGGGGTGCTCGAGAGAGAGTGGATGGCAGCGGCAGCCATGGCATAATGAGTGGTCATCGATGTGCACCTCAAACAGTAAATAAAGGGGTTTGAAAATTGAGCGTTCAATTCAGCGGAGAGTGGGAGTTTGGAAAAATGAAGGGGTTGGGGGAAATCCACCTCAAACAGTAAATAAACCTTGCAATTTTTGGTGGATAAGTTCACCCAGCCAAATAGTGAAAAGACGCACTGTTCACGCGGGCCTGCACAGGCCGCCGACTTTTTTTCGGGCCGCTGCTTTATTTTATCCAGGCTATAAAACAATGGAATAACCCTGATTATAAACCGTTTCCATGTTTATCCTGTCTATAAAACGCGTCCTCAGAGAGTAGCCCTGGTGAATGTGAGAGCTCAGGATCATTTTCTTCTCCTTCTGAGAGATACTCGGACGAGCAGGTAGATATGCGTTCGTCCTCATCTGACATAGTTTAGCTTACTTGTGTATTTTGGGAAGTATTGAAGTTTTTGTTTGCTTCTTGAAAAACTAGTACATTGGCATTGAGTTGTCGACTCGTCGTGGTGCTGTTGAAACTTGAATCCATCTGCTTTCAATGTGTTTTCGAGCAACAGTGCTTGAGCTATGACTAATAGTTTGTGCTACATTCTCTGTCTTGTGATGAGATGTTGTAGTGAACATGGTTATGACTAGGATCACTATATTTGAAATTAGTATATGTTCGTCCTCAGCTGACTGGCATAGTTTAGTCTACTTGTTATTACAAAAATGAATTAGTGTTGGAATATTCGATTAGTAAGTAAAGCACAACTGATTTCTGTTTGCTTGCATCATTCCGTTACTATTGAAACTACGATGGTTGGTTTCTTGATCCGATGTTGTAGTGGACAATGAACATGGTTATAACTAGGATCACATGTTTGAAACTGTGATGTGTTTATTCAATGGGCATGGTGATTGTTTGTTTTGAGAAAAAGAATGGAAGTGTTTAGAAAGATCTCGTTGACTGGTTGTGGAGCAAAGGAATCTCTATGTGTTTGGTTCTTTCTATTGATATGTTTATTTTCCGGAAGCAGGATGAGTCAAGAGAATCTCTAAATAGTAGTGTGCAGTCGCCGGAAATCATGTCTACACTTTCATTTAATGACGATGAAGCAAAAGAGAACGTGAAGAGGCTAATGGAGAAGCTATCAGCTGCTCTTGTCAATGTCAGTGCTAAAGAAGAACTTGTCAAGCAGCATGCTAAAGTTGCTGAAGAAGCTGTTGCCGGTGAGCGTTTTTCAGAGAGTTTGGTCGTGTTTGTTGCTTAATTTTCCTCTTTAGTTGTTTTAACGACTAATTCTGCACTGCAAGGGTGGGAGAAGGCAGAGAACGAAGTGGCAGCATTGAAGCAGCAGCTCGAGGTTGCATTGCATCAGAATGCGAGCCTTGAAGTTAGAGTCACCCATCTCGATGGCGCTCTCAATGAATGCGTCAAACAGCTGAGACAAGGACGAGACGAGCAGGAAAAGAGAATTTCTGATGCCATTGCAGAGGGAAATAGCGAGTGGGAGTCCAAAAAAGTTGAACTAGAGAAGCAAATTGCTCAACTCCAGGCCAGAGCCAAAGCAACAGAAAACAGAAATTCTGTTGTTGTTAACGCGAAGTCTCTTCTAGTTCTCGAGAGTATGGAGAAAGAGAACTTGCTCCTGAAGCAAGAGGTGATGCAAGGAGTTAGAAAGCATAATAGTCGAAAGGGATTTAAGCATTCAAGCTGCAGAATCTGCTAGCAAGCTGCAGTTGGAGAGTATTAAGAAGGTTGCTAAACTTGAAGCTGAATGCAGAAGGCTTCAATCTCTTGCTCGAAAATCGTCTCCCCTGAACAATTTGATTCCCACTCCGCCTTCCCATTTCTATGCTGATTCTTTAACAGATAGTCGCTCGGATAGTGGGGAGAGGCTGAATGCAGTAGAGATGGATGTTTGTAGGACGAGTAACATGGGCAGGAACGGGTCAGAACTAAGTTGTTTGGACTCGTGGGCATCAGCCTTGATTGCAGAGCTCGATCAGTTCAAAAACGAGAAACTCTTGCCAAGTCGTCTAACGGCCTGCACTGTTGAATTTGATATGATGGATGATTTTCTCGAGATGGAGCGCCTGGCTGCACTGCCTGATACTAAGAACAGTACACCTCTTACATTGTGTGAGTCTGCTTCGGGGGAATCCATTTTTATGGATAGTCGTCTGCTTAGAGCTGAGCTCGATTCGATGACTGAACAATTAGCTGAATTGGAAAAGAAGTTGGAGGAGATGGAAGCTGAGAGGGCTGAACTTGATGCTGCTTTAGACGAAAGCCAAGGATCGGTCAGGGCAGCTGAAAAGAAGTCGGAGGAGCTGCAGAAGGATCTTAAGGCCGTGACCGAGGCAAAGGAGCTGCTAGAGTCTCAACTTGTTGGATTGGAAGTTGAAGCAAGGACCATGTCAGTAAATGTCGATTTCTTGAACGCAGAAATCCAAGACGAACGGATGTTGTCAGCAGAAGTGTCGACCAAGTGTCAAGAATTGGAGACTGAGAGTGTCTTACAGAAGAACACACCAAATTCAAATGGTGAACTTAAGATAAAACAGGTTGGGCTGCTGCTGCTGCCTTTGGAGTGTCGAATGCTTCGTTTTTAACTTGGTTCATGCAATGTTTGTTATACCTACTCTTTTGCTGTAGGAGGATCTAGCCGTGGCTGCTGACAAACTCGCGGAATGTCAGAGGACGATAGCGTCTCTTGGAATGCAGCTCAAGTCTCTGGCTACGCTGGAAGATTTCTTGATAGACACGACCAATGTACCCAATGGGGCATTGTTCTCAAGCATGCCAAATGTGCCTTCTTGGGATGAGACGACCCATTCTACAACGATGGGCAGCGAGGAGTCATTGGCTTTGTCAACCATTCATGTGACTGCTGCCAAGAGCAGGAATGGTTTTGGGAAGTTTTTTGCACGGAGCAAGAGCGGTGTTGAGCTCAGACATCGGCAAGATTAGGGTTTAAGGTTTAGAGTTTAGGGCGATATCAAATCCTGTTTGATTGAAAATTATGGATTGTCAAAAGCTTATTGAGTTAAGATGGTTTCTTGATGTTTGTTTCAAATTGTGGCAAGTCTTGCATTTTGTTACCATCGAATTATCGGAATTGTTGCAAATTGTATTCAGTCCTTACTAAGTTGATGCTACTAAAAAGTAAAAACCGAATTGGCAAAGGTTGGAAGCTTAAGAAGGTTGCAAAAGATGGATTGGAGAAACGATGAAAAAAAATTGTTAAAAAGTACTCCACTTTGTCTTAAAGAAGACGAATCTTATTTACGCGGCATGAGCAAATTAATTTTACGTGTTGAGTGGATAGAATAAAGTAATAGAGAGGATAAAGTAAAGATAAATATATTTATATCTTTAATAATGGGTCATCTTGGTTGACAAACCAAAAAGGAAAGTAAATTATCTTCGATGTGATAGATGGAGTAATTTTTACATTAACCTAATTGTCTATATATATGACTCTGTACGAAAGGGGAGTATTAGGGTATCACCACCTCTTAAAATAACATCATACCACCATTCATAGCCAATCATTTATGCACGTAGACGAATAATAAGCTGCCACGTTGCCAAAAAAAAATAAAAAAATCCAAAAAAGACGGCCAGCAATATGCTACACCTTATACAACAATTTTTCTCGGCCAGCAATATTCGACACACTATACAGCAATCTACAGATTGTTGTGTAGCGTTTATAATATTGTTGTGTAATGTTTATAATATTATTGTATGTGTGGTGTCACGGTGTCACTTTAAGAGGTGTTGTCATTTTAACACAATCCTAAAAAATATGCTAACTGTGAGTACTAATGAGTCCTACCGACATTTTTACTTGCACAATTTAATAGAATATTCTCGTACAGTCGTACTACCCCTTGTTAGTCTCCAGGGACGGAGCAAGTACTGTTAGTTGAATCCTGAAAGATGGTTATTGGTTCAAATCATAAGGTGTTCCTATTTTTTTTTCAAGGTAGAGAAAATCTCTCAGAAGCGATGACCAAGCACATGCACTGCGGCTCTAAAGTAACCCTCGCCATACTTCTAGAAAAAGCTCGGAAGATGATTCTCTAATGAATAAAGATTTGTTCAAATGGAGGCAGGCTCGTTCACAGACGTCCGCACAGTGTAGCTCTCTTGATTTTCTTCATTTTAATTAGACTTCAATTAATCTTTTTAAATTAAACATAATTATGAATTACATTACTTAAAATTAATCCATAATCTAAAAATAAAAATAAAAAAAAATTCTGTAAAATACATTGTTGGCGTTTTCCAATCATGTCAATTATATTGATTGCCATTAATTCAGATGATATTTTTTACTCATTTTTTTAATAAATAGCTCTGTTGAAAAATAGATAATTGGGCAAAACAAATCCCGATTAACCATATCCAACGTGAAAGAAATGAATCATTCTCTTCTCATACTTTATTAAGAGTAGTAAATTTTAATGTTGGTTTGGATGATGCTGCAAGTAACTCTTGGAACATCTCTACAACTAGATCTGTGTGTGCATGCCTGAAGAAATCATTCATTTCTTCTTCCAAATCATATATCCTGCCAAAATCAAGCAAGTACATCAAGCACGTCTTCTTGAGTTTATCAAGCTGGTAGAGCCAAGCATCTTGTAGTCTCACGAGCACGTTTCCCGTGTTAATATCTTCTAGCAGGCTCTCTTCGCAGGTATCCTTCAAGTCAGCGATGTCGTACTTGTTTGCTGCGCTCAGCAATGCTAGGCGGTGCTTCCAGAAACCTGCCTGGCTTATCGTCCCATACAGGATTCACGTGTCATATCTTCAATGTCGATTGTTGAGGACTTTTTCTCCTTGAGATCATGCTGGAGAAGTAGCAGCGAGAATAGCTTTGTGAGCTTGTAGTGATCCATCGGATGAGTTGATGGGTGTGGATCGAATCATCAAGCATGCGACTGAGACATCTGAGAGTGTTTCGGCTTGCTTGGCATTGCAAGACGCCATCGCTGGGCCATATAGCACTGCCTTGTCCACCCTGAAGTTCAGCAGTGTAAGTTGTAATCCTAGTAAAAATATGCAACAACACTCACATTTATAGGGCAGATCTTAAGGTCCAGAAACTCAACATCAAGCAAAGTCATGACTAGAACGAATTAGTATCTCATGAAGTGCAGGCATAGATAACAAGTAAAATGAATTTGCAGTTGTGAGGTTAAAAATATTGAATCTATCACAAATTCAACAAAGAGATACGCACTGGGAGAAACGTAGGGCTTGCGATTGTTGGGAGGGGAGGAGGAAACACGAATGACGAAGCGCTGCTCCTTGGCAACCCGAGACGGCTCGGGGAAAAGCCTGATGTAAATGCCTGAAAACAACTCTAAATCAATTATAATAGGGATAGGGGTAGATATACGCACAAATCGGTAGCTTACACTTACAGATACCAATACCAAATGCCAATTTTGAAGCAGTCGGATCTTTTGTACGGGCTGCCTGAGTTATTTATGTTGGAATATAAGATACTATATGTTGGAGAAGTATTTTAGTTTAGAGGAAATACTATTCAAGATGACCATGGATTAAATAAATGAGAAAACTTTAAAGATGTGACATGGGGAAACTAACAAATCTTTATTCTCAAATTTCTCTGGTATAAAATGCTATATCTCTCCCATATTTATATCATCCACTTTCTATTTTAAAATTTTCTATATATCTGGAGAATTCTATCTCTAGCTAATTCTAATATCGATAGTTCTAGATAATTTTACATAATAGCTAGATGGATTGTGATCAATGTCGAACTATTTTTAAAGAACGAACTAGAAGACCAAATTATGGCTGTTAGATCTAGTTGTTGTGTATGATTTGACTTGATATGTAAATGTATTTTAGAGTCTACATTACAAAACTATTTTTACTTATTTGTAAAATGTTTATTTCTTTGATTCACGTTATCAGAGGCTAAGCTACGGTGGGGCATGAGGGCCCTTGGGCCCCCAAGCCATTTGAACTTTTACTATAATATATATATTCATAATCGATAATAATAAAGTTCGATAGCACAATTGGCAAGCGATTTCGGCTATTAGATCATATATATGGTTGGGGACACGCACCTTCTTTTTTTTAAATTGCACAATGTTACTAATTTCACTTTTTACCAAATATTTCTTGCTCAATGTTCATTTCATGTCAAATCATTTTACATATGAGCTATATATATCCAATGACTTTTAAAATTTATTTTTACCCAATGCCAAATATTTCTTGCCCAATGTTCATTTCATGTCAAAATCATTTTACATATGAGCCATATATATCGAATGACTTTTAAAATTTATTTTTACCCAATGCTATATTTCTAGTTCATAACTTTTAATGGTTATAGGTAACTTTCAATGGTCATAGGTAAAACATTACAAAGTGCTTATATCAATTATTGTCAATTAGATTAAAATTTGCTTGATATGCATTTATTTCTAAAATTTAAATGATTGAAAAAAGGCAAACCATAAAAGGGTCTTCTTCTGACTAGTTTTGATGGAAAAGTCATATATAGATAGTTAGATATCTACAACTATTAAGAATGGTAGAGCTAAAAAAATCTTCTTCTTGGGCCCCCACCCCAAAATTCCTGGCTCCGCCACTGTCCGGTATGTAATTTGCAAATCTCTTAAATCTGACTGTGATCAATAATAAATCTGTTCGTGTCAAAATAATAATGGGGGTGTGAAATTTCCATAGCAGAGCTTATTCAGTAGTATTCCAAACGGGCAAACAATGCAGCAATCAAACTTGCTGCATGATGTTTTTTTTTTTTTGTTTGAATTTTATACTATTTCTGAGGCAGCCTATGTACACATTAGCCTATTGACATAATGTGAGAGCTAAAGGTATCTCAAATCACCAGATGCTCCGATCTCCAGACAATCTGACACGAGGCTCTCCTCTTTCTGCATCGACGAGCTTCACCAAATACTAGGAAAAAGATATAGACTAGGAACCAACTATTCTCATTTCTTTCGATAATGATTCCAACACTTGATGAACACTTTCAAACTCACGACATGACGCAGATCCAGCAACAAACTCGTGCACGATGCCACCAATCTTGATCCAACTACACCCCGGCTGCTTGGCGACCCCCTTCTCCCTCATAACCCCTCTAGTGTTCATGACACGACGCCATTGACAATCTGAGGCAAACGAGTTGGACAGCATGATGTAACCAGCAGAATTCATGGGATCAACCTTGACAAGATCGGTGGAGAGAGCCTGAACCAGCTCCAACCTATTGTGGAGCACACAGCCAGCAAGCAGCGCGCCCCACACAAAGTTATTAGGTTCGAAAGGCATGGAGGCGACCACACCAAGTGCTTCATCAATTAGACCAGACCGGGCCAAGAGATCCACATAGCAAGCATAGTGCTCCAATTTAGGGACAACTAAATTGCTCTGGAGCATCCCTTCAAAAATTTCACGCCCTGTATCTAACAGACCAGAGTGGCTACACGCACACAACACTCCAAGTAGAGTTCCAGAATCAGGATGAAGACAAAGCTCTTGCATCTTGGAGTAAAGCCTTAGAGCTTCATCACCCTTGCCATTGACAGCAAGGCCAATGATCATGGCGTTGAACGAGACCACGTCCTTCTTGCTCATCTGCTCAAACACCCCTCTCGCCCCGTCCAAATCCCCACATTTTGAATACATATCAATCAATGCAGTAGCAAGATTGACATTTGATGATAGCAAACCCTTCTGCCCTCCACTCCTCAAGTATTCATGAACCCACGAGCCAAGATCCAAATCACCGACCTCAGCACAGGCAGAGAGCACGTTAACCATGGTTACGTGGTTTGGACGACAGTTATAGTCCTCCATCATTGATTTGAAAACGTCCAAAGCCTCCAATACACAACCATTTTGAACATAAGCACCTACGATAGAATTCCAGCAAAGAACACTCTTTTTTCCATCATCAGATATCTCATCAAACGAATTTCTACTATTTTCCACATGTCCACATTTACCATACAAATAAACGAGTGCAGTATTCACATAATCGCGAGCTAAATCACTGCAAGCTGCACTCTTTACTAACTGTGTCAATGAATTCACCCATTTCTCAACTTGATGAGCAGTGAGGCTTGAACACGCAGATAATACACTAACCATAGTATCGCTTTCAGGGCACAAATTCTCCTTGAGCATTATCACAAAAAGCTCCAAGGCATCACTAGCCAACCCAATCTTAGCATACCCAGAAATCAAAGAAGTCCAACAAGAAACCAAATTTCTGTCAGGCATTTCATCGAACAGTTTGCGAGCAGAGCTCAAATCCTTCACCGCCTTGGCGTAAACCATCAGCAATCCATTGCAAACTAAAGGGTCACAGATGAATCCATATTTGAAGAGATCAGAATGCACTAGCTTAACAGTATCCCCACCGATAGCGCCTCTAGAACACGCCTTGAATAGAAATGAAAATGTCAAATCATTGGGCGAAATTTGGCGGAATTTCAGCTGTTTATAAATAACAAAAGCGTTGGAGGAAAAACCCTCCTCGGCTAGCACTCTGATGATCGCGTTGAAGGGGAAGACATTAGGGTTTCGCAGATGATTGAAGACTTTGAGAGCGGAATTGGAGGGGTAGCGGCCGATGAGACGAGTGGCGATGAGGTCGTTCTGGTGTGCGTGGAGGAGGAAGACGCGAGCGTGAACTTGGAGAAGCTGAGCGCGTGGGATGGGGCCCTGCAGCAGGCGGGAGAGGTCGCTTGTGGGGTTATTTGAAGAGGCGGAGTGACTGAGTCGAGGATGATGGAGACAGAGTGAACGACGTCGCTTGAGGCAATGCATAGTCGGGCGAGTATCGGATAATAATCTTTCATTGTTGATTTTAAGTTTAAACAATGGTGAAAAACATTCATAACAATAATGAGGCAATTCGAACAAATTATGATTTGTTCTGCCATTTTAAAAATGAGTAGAGATACTCCTATATGTTACATAGATGTTGGATAGTTTTAAAGCAAAAATTTGTTAAGTAGGAAAAACTAAATAGATAGATAAACTGATAAAGTAATTGAAACAATGTTAAGAAATAATAAGATCAACATTATTACTAGTGTACAATAAATCTACAACATTGCATCCATTATAAAAATGCAATTACAACATCATCGAATATTCCATCGCTATCAAAAATTTATTCTTTAATTTAGCCTTACTGTATAATTTTTTTTTGTAAAGATCTGTCGCGTTCAATAAAAAAATTTTGATATAAGAATTTGCTAGTGTTTTTTTTTTCAAAACTCTCTCATGGACTGATTCATTATTTTATTGAATGAATTCGTGATTTCGGTCTTGAAGCATACAAATTTTAAATTCCCATGTATGATAAGCAAATTCATAGATTTCATAAGGGGAAATTTTCAAATTTTCAATTTACACGGATGACAAGCGGATTCATAGAGATTTTATTTTACTGGTTCGGAAGCAATGCATTATAAGCGCTTCATAGTTTCATTAGTTACAAAATGACGTTTTTTAACTTGCGAAATTAAGGGGTGAGATTCTGCAGCTAGAACTAGAGGTTACAAATAGCTCAAATTTATAAGTAAACAAAACCCCAACTTTGATATTATTATCAGTCTTTTACACTTGAGAATTGAGATGTTGAATCCATCCAAGGTTTAGGTACAGAAGAAGATGATTTACATAATGACATATACAGAGACATATGAAGAAAATGTTAAAGACAATTGTTGATATCTTTTTTTGATCGACGAGGTTTCCACCAGAAATCACTTGCTGATTTGTAGGCATCTTGAAAGATGGGATTGCTGACAAGTACTATTGATATCTCTTTAAACAAAGTGTTGGCCACTGGAAGTGTCGTTTGGTAATGAAAGGAGCTCCATAAGTTGGAGTCGGTATTCTAAGCCCCTCAAGTAATGTCCCAGCAGCATGCACCTAAAAACACACACATTACATTCCTATTGTTACTTCCCATAAACAAACACCATCTCTTGTTCAGGTCTATCATATTTCCAATTACTAAGATTCATAAACTTGTCGACTTTTGATTTGAGAAATGGATAGGAGTGAAATCATGGTCGAAAAGCTCTCCCAATATTCAACTTGAAACAGTACAGGGGTTGTATATAACAAAGAATCCATTCATGTAAATAAATGAAAACAAACTAAGTGCAAACTATATGGCTTTAGATTTTAAGGTCTTGACGTGGAAGTAGAAACAGGTAGAAAATATGGACTTACCAGAATAGTAAACGAGCGAGGTAATCACGTGGCAATGAGATAAGAGGCTGAAACTGAAGAGAGGTGTTCTCGACAAGGTCAATGCAATCTCCTTCGATTACACTATCTACGGTTCCTATAGTGCTGTTGTTAGCCAGATCAGGGCCTTTTGAGTGCATCTTTGGAGAAAGTGTAGCCAATAGACCATGTACTACTGAATGCATTGTATCTTTTAGTTCAGGCGACGTTGGTTCTGACAGCTCTGCTACCTGTTCATTACCAAGATGGGGGTAACATCAAGATAAGAAAGAAAAGGAAAAGGAATGAAGAATAAGTCGACTGAAAGCAACCATGATCCTACTTTATGAAGCCTGTCTTTCTTCTATTTAAAAAGTGGGGGATATATAGCTTTTTGACAATGTTATGTAAGCAAACAAGAAATTTACATTAGAAGATCTCTAAAATGTACTTATCTCTCCCAAGATTATTTCTCTCTCTAAAATGATACTAATGATCAAGTTGGAGGGTATAAATACATTAAACTCAAAGATAGACCAACATACACTTGATTTTGACACATAAAAGAAAATACATGCATTGGAAGCATAAATAAACTCCTAGCAAACAAAAAAAGGTTGAAAAGTGAGAGAAACTATAAAGCCTTCAATGAGGTGGAATTAGTTGCTTGCTGGAGATTTAAAGCTGTGACAACCATTGACATGTAATATATGACTAAATAGAAAGCTAATTTAGTTCACTATCCTTCCAAAGTAATCGAAGCAAAACATGCACTAGTTCATAGTTAACAGTTGTTAGTGAGTATATGGAATAATGGAAGCCTCACCTTCTCAGGCTGCAATGATCTTAAATAATCCAACAAATCATTTTTTTCTTCCCCAACAAACTGCTGCATCTGAAGAGCTGCACTTTTCCTCTTGACTTCATGGAGCTCCTGAGAATGGTGAAATATCAAATATAAATTTCAGAAAACAAGAATAGGCCTTAAAATCTCAAACAAAAGGCATCAAAAGACATAAAGCAAACCAAAACTATCAATTTTATAACCCACAAACACAATGGAAACAATGATAAGACTAAAATAATTGAAATACATAAGTCATTGTCTCTTAAATTAATGAATAATGCAGGAGATAGCTTTCGAATACCAGATCAAGGACAACATGATTCGATCTATCTATCAAGTTATCACATAAACAATAGACAAAGATATGAATATATTATTATATTAGTAATTAGATCCTAGTATACCACAATGTATTCATGTCAGAGGCTGGACGTGGCATGGTATTCTACCTCTAATTCTTTACTCAAAGAAGGAAAAAAGAGGCGAAATGAATAATTACAATCTGAAATATTCGATGTTCCTGTCATGGACATTCAAAGGGTTTAATATGAACAAAACAAAAGGTTCAATGGTAGAGTAAAGACGGTTGAGATGATAAAACAAACGAAGGACAGAAGAAAAAAACTAAAAAAACTGTCACAACCTATTTACTAAACTCCAAATCATAATAAATGATGAAATGTAGGAAACAATAGCTGTAGATGAGAAAGTGAAGTAACTAAATTTACAGCCTAAACCCTAAACCAAGATCCATATACTTATGGGCTTGACGCAACAATAATAGTATAAACTAACAACTTAACATTTGAAAATAAACAAAATAATTAGAGACCCAACTAATAAAATATGACTCAACAATAAATGAAGAGATACCTAATTAACAAAACTAACAATTACTAGAGTGCAGCAATCAATTGCCTTGCCATCTAAACAGCATAATAAGGTCTGAAACTGTTCCAACTGACATATCTCAACTGTCAGTAAGCTCCCAAATTTTGTCATCAAGTGGGAAAAGTATTGCACCCACAAGTAAACACTAGCAAGGTGCAAAGCAATTACAACCACATCCTAAGGAAAGTGAAACTTGGCAGTTGGCATCAAACTCTGTTGGGCAGAGCCACGTTGTGCAGTAGGGTCAGATTGGATACACACGCACAGGAGCAGAGTGGAAGCGGACCAGGTGAGATTGAGCACATGAGGTCGTGACTTGTGACGGGGAGCACGGGTCGGGGTACGAGTGGTCAGTGAAACTAGGGTTTCTTCTGCAGTGGGCAGTGGTGGAGCATGTGATGGCATGGAAACAATACAGGAAACGGGGTGCAGAATAGCAGGGTTGGAGGAAATCAAGGTTGTGCGTGAAACTAGGGTTTCATCTGATGCAGACTGTGGTGGAACTGAGTGGCAGTGGAAAACGACTGCGGTGAAATGTACACTTGAGGATGGAGGTTAACAAATCGAGGGCAAGGTTGTTTCGATGGTGAGGTAAAAAACAACCCACTTACTCTCTCACTTTATTCTCTCTTTACCTCACTACTTTATTTTCTCTCCAATTAACTCAATAAATATAATTTCTTAAATCTCATGCCAAAAAGAAATTGATAACTTGAGATGGGATGGATGGAGTGTTTAGTTTCGTACCACCCCTTATATATGTGCCTTTTGTTCAAACAGGACACTTGTGTTTAAGGCTCCAGGAGCCTTTGTGCCACAGGTGTACCTTGCACCTTTAATAACTATGCTCCCCCGCCGCATCAAGAAAATTAGACAACAGGTTTCCAAATAAAGCTTAAATAATAGAAACATGCTACAAACTTATCCCTAAACATTGCCAGCGTAATCAATCTGTGATGTAATGGTAAAAAAAAAGCTGTGATATAATGGTAAGACGTCTTCTGGAAATTGGAAAATATACTTCGTTGTTTCATAATGTTCATAAAACTTTTGGTGCAAATGCTCCACTATATTCTCCAGTTAATCCTAAAAGACCAGCTGTCAATGTTTCCAAGATGACAGCAAGTATCAACTAGAAGGTAGGTCAATCAGGGAATATAAACTATATCCATCACAAACTTCTAGAAACATACCTTTTTAACTGAAGACAAACGAGAATGCATCGTCAAAATGTATCTTCGAGCTTCAGGAGTCATCTCACCAAAACTCGGTATGTTACATGTCCACTCTTCAAAAGCATCAGATGGTGACAATCTCTCTTGGGTGTTATTTCCACACTTACCCTCTTCGTTCAGTGCCTCCTCAGCTTCAAGTTGCAAATCTTCATTTTTCAAGTTATAGGTATTTCCTTCATATATCTCAAGATTCCTCTCAAGGCTGAGCCTATATTCAGCATTTCGAAGAGTGTACCTGCATGAATCAAGAGATAAATAGGTAACAACTAGAAGCATCACATATTTATACATGCAACGGCAGCTACCTTAGCAAGGAAGGTTTCAGCAATCAATCTACACGTTCTCTTAAAATGAAACATAAGCCAGTCCATACATGATGTTTTAGATACTAGATAAAGCCATTTTTTATAAAAAAAAATGTTCTGCAATGTATTCGATTTGAATGTTTACTGTTTAGTTGCTCAAACACATAGCTTGCCTGCTTCATGTTTTTATTAAAATATGCCACAAAGTTAAGGAACAGGATACTAGGTTCATCATTCCTCATTGTATCATCAGTGTTAAGTATGCAAACTGCATTTTAAAGCATTTTAACAGAATTCCACATGTTCAAGGCTTTCAATTTTGTAGACAGTAAGTTGATCAATATAACATCAACTAAGGTCTAAGAGTAAGTATACCCTGTCATCATTGAGGATATCAACAGCTTGGAAAGGGATTCCCACAAAGCATCAATCATCACTTGAAATTGTTCTGATGGCAGTAAACCCAACATGCCCGATATCGTCCTCTTCATAGCATCTATAGTGGTATTTGAAACATCCTTCTGAATAAGGCTCACGTCCAAGGGCTCTATATCTCGTATTAAATTAAAAAGGACTGATTTCTGAAAGGCACACCATCATTTAGTTCGCTTCCAAGTTTTTCCCATTGCAAGGAAATCTCTACCATACTTAAAATTTGGGTATATAACAACAACATGAAAACTATCTTCAATTTTGCAGCTTCTACATCAAGGAGAAAGCCTATTGCTAAAATACAAGTTTCCCGAGATCCCAGACGACTAACACACAACTTCGCAAGTAAAGAGCTCAGAGTTATTTTTCGTATAAAATTACGACTAAGATATTCCGAATTGACAAAAAACTAAGCATAAAAGAGGTGAAATTGAGAGTTTTGGTTACCTTCGAACCCGAACTCTCGTCACCGGCGTATAACCAATCAGACGAAGAAGGAGCTGAAGATGCAAACACCTGGATTCCCGATCGACGGAGATTACCAAATTTTGCGGTAGGGGTAAAACCTAGAAGAGACAGGGAAGGCGGTAGAATACGGCGGCGGAATGAAAGGGAGGAAGGATGAGGGGAAGGAGAACAGGAGAGAAAAGAGGCTAAGGTTGCCATGAACAACCGATCCACGTTTCTCTCTCTTCTGCTCTTTCCCCGGGCCCTCTGGGCTGCAAGCCACAGTTTTTATATAAATCTCCGATAGAGTCAAAACGTCGAACAGGTTGTGGGCCTCAATACGAAAGTGGCGGGCAGGACATGTGCGGTGGCGCAACGGCGGGACTCAGCCACACGTGTGCAATATTTGGGCCCGTTCGTGTCTTACCGCAAATATTCAGCCACGGCGTGATCGTGCTCCTGTCGGGCCCAATGGGCCGACTAACAACTCATACTCAAACTTAAAATAATGTATACCATGTCTGAGTTATTATTACTCCCTCCATTCGTCATTAAATATCTCATTATTCTTTTTTTATATATCCACCATTAAATGTTTCATTTCACTTTTACTATATATAATAAGTGGACCTACAATGAACTAATTCATTTCGCTCATATTTTATAGTATAAAACCAGTATAATGTAGTATAAAAGTAGGTTACACATCTCATTTCTTAAGACACGTGTCAATCAAATATGAGACATTTAATCATGAACATATGGAGTATATTATTATCCATCTAAGATTAAATTGTGAGATTATTTTAGTTAGATAGAGTGACTATGACTAATTATCACTACGTATCATGTTTATGTACTATCAAACATAATACTTACTACGTAAGTATTAAGTTGTGAGATTCAAGTTTATGTACTATCAAACATAATACTTACTACGTATCATGAGATGTAAACTTGCAAAATGCAAACTGAACAACCCATTTATATACTATCTCCGACAGCGATTAGTAGTTATGATGAGTCTACGAGTTTAAAAAAAATAAAAAATAAATAGATAGAAAAAGATAGTTGAATGTGGTTTCATTAATAATAAAAATACAAGTAAAATATGTTAATAGAATATGAGACCTACTTAGTACTCTATTTATTGTAAAAATAAACAATAACTCCTAATCACGGACGGAGTAAAATTATAAACCGAGTTTTCACCTCATCAAAACTTCACTGCAACCGATCATATATGGAATTTGAAAATACATTCAAAATTTTCAATGTTCATTTTGCACTCCAGAAGTGGTCTAATGTTTCAGTAATGTCTAGCCAGCCATTTAATCTAAGTTTTAAAATGACAACACCTCTTAAAATAACGTCATACTATTATTTATAGCCAATCATTTGTATATATGGACGAATAATAAGCTGTCATGTGACAATAAAAAAAATGCTCAAAGGGTAAATTTTCTCGGCCAGCAATATGCAATACACTATACAGCAATATGCAATACACTTGACAGCAATTCACAATTGTAAAAATCTCGGCATGCAATATACAACACTGTATACAACAATTTTTTCTCGGCCAGCAATATCCAACACGCTATACAACAATCTATAAATTATTGTGTAGCGTTTATAATATTGTTGTGTAGCGTTTATAATATTGCTGGATATGTGGTGTCACGCTGTCACTTTAAGAGACGTAGATGTATAAATCCATTTCCTAAAAGTTGTTAAATGCAGATGTTTTTGTGATTGCTAATTATGACCATTTTTCGTTGTCAAATTAAATCACTAACAAAAGCTAAAGTCCAACTCAACTATCGAAATTGACATTATCAATAAAGGCTACTATAAATGTGACTACGAATTAAGGTCAAAAAACACCAAATTATTGTAATGATGAGCGGGGCATAAGCAATTTGACTTGCATGTTACCCCAAAAGACTCATTTGCATATCTCACATATAACCATAATATGTGACATCCCTAATCTGAAACATGTATCATTTTTTTGCATATTGACATATTTTTTATTTATTTTTGCCTATTTATATTATTAGTTGTATAATAAATATTATATATTTGATGTTTATACATTTACATATGTTTCATAAGAGTTGTGATCAATGTCGAACCATTCTTAAGGGTCGAACTAGAGACTAAATCTCATCCATGCATTAATCACATCTAATGGTTATTAATAATTTCTGAATTTTTTACTCAATTAAATTGGTAAAGGGTAGTTTAGTAATGTGCAGCTCATCCTCACTTCCCAATTCCAACCAACTTCTTTCTCTACAATTCTCTCTCATCGTAGAGAAGGCGCCACCGTATCCTCTTCTCTAGCTCTCTTTCTCTCCCTCATTAGTGCTTCTACGACCACCGCTCCCTCCACCTCGCTACTTCGCTGCCCGCTTGCCACCGCCAGCCTGGCCGCTTCGCTATTGGAATTCTCATCGGATGCATCCTTGCCTCCGCTCAATAGCTCGGTGAAGGAAGCAACATAAGAAGATTTCTCTTTCTCATTTTCCTTAACCGTCTTCTCAGATCTGGAAATCGAGGTCTCGAAGCTGCTGCTACCACCGACCGCCGCCGGAAAGGGGGAATTGATCGGCGGCAGCTCTGCAATCGAGCTAGCTGCTGCCGCGAGCAGCCACTCCACCGCCTTGCTCGGCTGATCGTAGCCTAATCGGTCCTGCAAATCATAGAATTCGATCGCGGTGTTAACCGCTAATCGAACGCAGCGGTCTCTTAGCCCTCGCGATGTCAGGACCTTGCTGTGGCTGTCCTTCCCGCCGGTGGCCGTCAATTCGCTTTAAAGTAATAATACATAAAAATGAAGTAAATCACAGTAAAAATGAAGTAATAAAATATTATAATGAAGTAACATCTTTAATTGATGTGTTGTTTGCACATTAAAGTATGCCATCAATTCGACTCTTATTGAACTAAATTGTTGTTACAACACATTAAAATGAACTACATATTCTTTTTGATAAAATAGTAAATTGATAAGATGAAGTAATAAATTATGATAATAAAGTAATATAAATGATCTGTTTTCCTATTAACTATAATCTAGTTAGTATGAAGTATTGGATTCATATAATGAAGTAATAAGTTATGATAATGAAGTAATATAAATGATCTATTTATACAGTAGGTTTTATTACTAAAATGAAGTAATAATACATAATAATGAAGTAAATCACAACAAAAATGAAGTAATAAAACATTATAATGAAGTAACATCTTTAACTGATGTGTTGTTTGCACATTAAAGTATGCCATCAATTCGACTCTTATTGAACTAAATTGTTGTTATAACACATTAAAATGAACTACATATTCTTTTTGATAAAATAGTAAATTGATAAGATGAAGTAATAAATTATGATAATAAAGTAATATAAATGATCTGTTTTCCTATTAACTATAATCTAGTTAGTATGAAGTATTGAATTCATATAATGAAGTAATAAGTTATGATAATGAAGTAATATAAATGATCTATTTATACAGTAGGTTTTATTACTAAAATGAAGTAATAATACATAATAATGAAGTAAATCACAACAAAAATGAAGTAATAAAACATTATAATGAAGTAACATCTTTAACTGATGTGTTGTTTGCACATTAAAGTATGCCATCAATTCGACTCTTATTGAACTAAATTGTTGTTATAACACATTAAAATGAACTACATATTCTTTTTGATAAAATAGTAAATTGATAAGATGAAGTAATAAATTATGATAATAAAGTAATATAAATGATCTGTTTTCCTATTAACTATAATCTAGTTAGTATGAAGTATTGAATTCATATAATGAAGTAATAAGTTATGATAATGAAGTAATATAAATGATCTATTTATACAGTAGGTTTTATTACTAAAATGAAGTAATAATACATAATAATGAAGTAAATCACAACAAAAATGAAGTAATAAAACATTATAATGAAGTAACATCTTTAACTGATGTGTTGTTTGCACATTAAAGTATGCCATCAATTCGACTCTTATTGAACTAAATTGTTGTTATAACACATTAAAATGAACTACATATTCTTTTTGATAAAATAGTAAATTGATAAGATGAAGTAATAAATTATGATAATAAAGTAATATAAATGATCTGTTTTCCTATTAACTATAATCTAGTTAGTATGAAGTATTGAATTCATATAATGAAGTAATAAGTTATGATAATGAAGTAATATAAATGATCTATTTATACAGTAGGTTTTATTACTAAAATGAAGTAATAATACATAATAATGAAGTAAATCACAACAAAAATGAAGTAATAAAACATTATAATGAAGTAACATCTTTAACTGATGTGTTGTTTGCACATTAAAGTATGCCATCAATTCGACTCTTATTGAACTAAATTGTTGTTATAATGAAGTAATAACACAACTGAATGAACTAAATTGTTGTTATAATGAATCCAGTTGTTGCGAATTCACCGATGAACTTATCAGTAGTCTCTTCTCAAATACTGTATACTTAATTATTTGGAATCAAGTTTATAATCTCAGGCCACAGCCACTACTCCAGTGCGTACAGCTTTATTGATGTCAGATTCGTCGGAGCTCTGTCTCGCAGCGCTCGATCTCTTGGAGGAAGAAGACCTCTTCCATTTCTTCTTCTCCATCGCCTCATCCATCTCTATCTGTTCCTGCCTGCACTCCTGGCTACAGAACGGCGTGTTCCCTCTGCAAAAATCCACCAAATTAGAAACTCCGCTAACCAATTCAGCTCCAAATCTCTTGGATTTTCACCTAATTTTACCTGTACATGAAGATGTCGTTGTTTTGGCAGAGCGATCTGCCGCAGAGGGAGCAGGAATCGAGGAAGTGCGGCTCGTAGTCGTGTTCGCATCCGGTGTAGTAGTATGCTGCTGCTGCAGCTGAGCTCATCGGAGGAGGAGGAGATTCAATTCAATTGATGATAAGATCCGTTGATTTGCAGAAGATTCGTCGATTTGTAGAAGAAATTCGTCGATTTTGGAGAAGAAGATAAAGAGAGAATTGAAAATGAAGAAAATCACGTGAATTGAATGAAGGTTGCTGCAAAATTTTTACCCTAAATGTATTTTGGCCAAAATACCCCTGGATTGAAGTAAATTGTTTAACTAATGAAGGAGTGAAATTAATAAAGCATGGTCTAATCTCATCCATTAAAAACTACATCTAAGGGTCCAAATTTGGTCTCTAGTTCGGTCATTAAGAGAGGATTTGTGGATAATGGGACTTTGTTTCATAAATATTAAAAAGATATAAAAGTGTGCATGGAAATATTTGTAGTTGAGCTTTAAGAAAAATAAAAATATAGTATGATAACATATTAAAGTCTACGTATGGAATAGGAATATAAATAGTATTCCTATTATTAATTACTACACCACTTCGGTCATTATGTAAATATATTATGCAATTATTAAAAGAAAATAAAATGAAGGAAACCTGTCAACTATTTAGGCTAACAACGTGTAATATTTTAAATAAAAGAAATGACAAGTGTTCTTCTTATCTCATTTGATCTGCATATATATAACGTGGCTGACCGACTATAAAAGAGAAGAATGAGTTATATTAGTAAATTGAGCCGAGAGCACATAGAAAGAAAAAGAACAAAGATTGAGAATTATAGAGCAGGAGATGAAATTAGGAGCATGATTGAACTATCAGTCGTAATCAGGTGTGTATAAATCACACTTTTAATTTTACATATTTTATGTGATTGATTGTTATGTGTTAAATTAGAGTGAATGTTTGAATTATATGATGTGAGCCTGAAATAGTTATACGTTATTTGATATTGATGGTTTAATATGACGTGGATATGTTATTTGTGTAATGGATATGTTTAACTGTAGTATTGGAGCTAATTGATGGAATATATGGATATGTAATTGATGCAATGGATATGTTTGATGTATGGTGTTGGAATTATTAGAATCATTGGATTAAAAAGGATCTGTGACAGTCATGCTCTGGGTCTGATATCAATAGCAATGGACCTACGGGTCATATACAATGGCAATGGACCTACGGGTCATATATACAATGGCAATGGACCTTCGGGTCATATATATGTATACAATGGCAATGGGACCTCCGAGTCATATTATACAATGGTAATGGACCTTCGGGTCATATATATATGTGTGTGTACAAAGGCAATGGGACCTTCGGGTCATATACAATGGAATTCCGGGCAGATACCAGACTTGATTTGTCACATAATAATAAACTGAATAGTGTGGCATATGCATATGTGCATGAAATTGTTTCTAATAATTGTTGGTTATTGTTATATATATTGGTTAAAGAATATATTGATATCTGGGATGTGGGATTAAAGGTAAGATTTATATACACTGAGTTGTGGCTCATATAAACCACTAATATTTTTCAGGAATAAGATAGCAGTGAACTTTTTGGGTTGACGTGAGTCATAGGAACTCCACATGTTATCAGGGTCGGCGGCTGACGCATTTTTGGAAACATTCTCCTCCTCATCATTTTTTGCATGTAGATAAATATATAGTATATAGAGTGGTGAGAGGGCCCCACTACAATTTAGAATGTTTGAAATATGTACTTGAAGCGTGAGTTAATTTATTTAATATATAGAATTTATTTATAGTAAGTGCATACGTCATAAGGGTTGAGGAGTGACAGTTTAGGTGGTATCAGAGAGGGGATAGAATCCCGCTGGGACATAGCATTCGTGCATATCGTATGATATATTTTGATCATAAGTTTCATTTGCATTTTAATTATCATGAACATGTCTCACCGAGGAGAGAAGGGTCAGCCGCCCTACATCATCAATTAATTATAACATTTCATATACATGTTGCATCATATGAGGATTTCCCAGACTTTAGAACAAAGAGTACATGGACCAATGATGAGGTAAAGAGGTAGAAAATTTAAAAGAGCTCGAAAAAGTAGAAGTTATTGATTTTATGGGACTAATCTGACTGAGGCTGAGATATAGTTAAAAGTGATAGAACCGGTGTTCAATCAGATGAGTTGTATGTCAGAAGAAGGTTTTGATTATAGGGTATCTCTTCTTTGAAGCAATACTTACTCTTGGTGGGAAACAGTCCCACAAGCTATAATACAACCTTTGGTATTCAGTTCAGACGATTTTTCTAGAGAACCCAATGTTAAAGCAAAGAAGTGCACTGTGATAAGAAGCAAAGAAGGTTTTGTCTTTAATCAAGGAACTATATTTGTTGATTATGAGCTGTCATTATTTCAATATACACGGTTTTCTAGAGAATATGTTGCGAGTTAATTCAATTGAGCTGCCAGCGGATATTGATTCTCTTGTTCATACACAAGTTTTGATATTATTATGGGTATAGATTGGTTTTCACTTCATCGAACCAAGGTAGCTTGTCAAGTAAAAGAAATGGTAATATAATCATCGAGACGGGATCGAGTGATATTTTACGGTAATCAATATATTGTTCCAGGTTTTCTTATATTATCTATATCGGCTTTTTGATTTATTGGAAGTGCAGATTTATCTGGATTTTCACCTTATCGGGAGACATATTTCTCTATTGGGCACTGCATTTATTTTTATTTATATTTATCAACCGTCTTCATTAGAGTTTCGAGAGTTGAAGAAATAGTTACAAGAGTTTTTAGAGATATGTATTACTTAATGTTTTACCTTGAAGAGCACCAATATTATTTTTGAAGAAGAAAGATGATACACTGCGA
This sequence comes from Salvia hispanica, assembly GCF_023119035.1. NCBI lineage: Eukaryota > Viridiplantae > Streptophyta > Magnoliopsida > Lamiales > Lamiaceae > Salvia > Salvia hispanica. Next base: position 4,807 of record NW_025952366.1, on the reverse strand, counting down.
CATTATATATACTATTGGAAGTCGAATCGAGTGACAATGAAGAATAAATATCTATTACCGAGAATAGAAGACTTATTTGATCAATTTCAAGGTATGCAACTATTTTCGAGTACTAATTTTCGATCAAGATCTCATCAGTTGAAGATAGCTAAAGAGAATATTGCAGAGACACCATTTTGAACTCAGTACGACCATTATGAGTTTTGGTTATGCCTTTCGAATAAACTATTGCATCTACAATTATTTATGGCATTGATGAACAAATTCTCTCAACTATTCCAGGATCCGTTAGTGATTATTTCAATTGACTTGCTATTAACAGATGGGCATGTTAATCACTTGCAGTCAGTATTACAAGTTCTGCGAGATAAACAAATTATTGCAAGGTTGAGTAAATGTGAGTTTTTGCTAGAACATGTGGTATTGTTGGGATACGTGGTGTCAGGTCATGGAATAGAAGTGGATCTACAAAAGATTGAACTGGTTTTAGGGTTATTATTAAATTGATGATGAAGTTAGTACGACATAATTCTTCTTTCATATGGAGTGAAGCATATCAAAAGAGTTCTAATGAGTGGAGGCATCGGTTGAATATGTCACCTATTTTGGTTATCTCCGCAGGTACAAGATATTATGTTATTTATAGTGATGCGCTGAAACATGGATTTGGTTTTCTTTTGACTTCATGGAAAGTTTATTGCTTATGGGTCGTAACAATCGCAAGTGCACGAAGTTTCTTATTCTGTTCAGAATCTGTTATTAGCGACATTATTTTGCTTTGAAGATTTGGCATCATCATCCGCAGAAAACGCTTATATGGTATTTTAGTATCTTATATATTGACAGAGATTCGCGAATTACTATCTGAGTCTTGATAAATTCTTTTTGTGAGTTTCACCTCAGAAAGGAGTCATGTGATTCGAGCAAAAAGGTAAGTTGAGTCCTAATTATATTGAACCGTGAGATATTGTTGAAAGAGTTAGACCATTGGCGTATAGGTTAACATTACCTCCAGAGTTGGCACAGATTCATAATATTTTCTGCGTTAGTAGGAGTCAGCTTTATCGATCTGATCCTTCACATGTTCTGAAAGATCCTGATATACAGATTTCTGAAAATTTGAGTTATATAGAAGAACCTATCAATATAGTGGACCACCAACGAAAACAATTGCGAAGAATAGATATTCCAATGGTAAAAGTTGTTTGGAAAAATCACGGAGTCGAAGAAGCGACTTGGGTAATTGAGGAAAAGATGAGAAAGAACTATCCACATTTGTTACGGGGTTAGCAATTTCATTGACTGCAATAACTTAGAGAGAAATGAATTTTGCGGACAAAATTCTTAAATAATCTAAGTAGCAGAGTACTCCCTCCGTTTCGTCATAATTGAGTCATTTTACCATTTCGAAAAGTTTCTTCATAGTTGAGTTATTTCCATATTTGGTAACTTTTTTCTATTGCTTACTTTACTCTCCTTTACTTTATTCTCTCTACTTTATTCACTTTATACTTTATTTTCCCTACATTTTCCTCTCTCTTACTTTTTTATCTATTTATTTAACACACTCAACATTCATTTCTAAAACTTCGTGTCCAAAAATTCCGCCTCAACTATAGCTAAACGGAGAGAGTACAATTTATGTTTTCTATACGCACTATTGCGTGAATCTAATTACTAAACGAAACCTTATAAAAGTCGCATATATTAATTCATCTCGTTATAAATAATTGTTCTTATAGATATAGTTTTTGCGAAAAACAACTCGAAATTTATATGTTTACATTCACGGACCAAAGCTGATTAACATCTGTTTCCAAATTTATGTCTACATTATTATCATACTAGTTTGTTTTTAATTCACCGATGTCATGATAAACCATTAATTGACGCAATTAATATACGAGACATCTATCTTTAGGAGAGTGGGAAAAATCATTGCAATACACACCGATGATATAAGCATATAATTCAAGATTCATGAACGAAAATAGAGTGGAGAAACATCAAACAACAGAAAGCTAGAGACATTGATTTGAATGCTTTTTATGGTATGATCAAAATAATTTTTCGAAAAATGTTGACAAAGGTGGCCGGCATTAGTAAAGTTTGGGTTCCTCGTGTCCGGGCCACGGCCAAAAGTAGGGGACACCTCTTCCAAATTATACCCACATGCAATTTCTTTTATTTTAACTATAAATATTTTTACAAATTAGTGTAGCATTTCACGTGGGATAACTAGAATCCCATTTATTGAAGTGTAATTGTCAAGTGAAGCAGAAAACAAAACAAATCAGGTTCATTTTTAAATTGATTGATTATAAAAAAGAAACGAGTTCGATATTTTTCATCTAGAAGTCGAAAGAACGAGGAGGATGAATGAGAAGATAAAGGATGCGCGTAATTATAAAGATGCATTCTAGGTTAATAGTAACATAATTAATACTATTACTAAACGAATTATATGGGCTTGGGTAATAGTAATATTCTTTCAGAATTATATGGGCATTTCTATATAATGTTTAAATGTGCTTAATGAATTTAATAAATGAGAATTAATTGTATTTATCATGTGTTTTCAGAAAACTGATAATATAGTATATTTGTCTAGATTAACAATAATTTTAATAAATTTTAATTAGTAATAAGGATTGTAATTCATAGATATTGGCTTCACGTAATTAATTGCGTTATCAATTATTTAATTTTAATCTATTTAATTAATTAACTAACGTATTTAATTGGTTTCATTTACTTAAAATTACACGATAGTAGTATATGATAAAATATTCAATAAAATGGTAATACCATTTTTAATACAAAATTTTACGTGTAAATATACTCTCATTTAAAAATGAAATGTTTCATAAAATGGAAATAACTTCATTTCTACTTTTTCTTATCTCTTAGGGCATGTTTGGTTGTCAGGAAAGTAAAGGAAAGGAAAGTTGGCAGGGAAAGTGATTTCCAGGAAAGTGATTCCTAGTAATATGATTCCCAATAATTTTACTTTCCAGTGTTTGGAAAACGTCAAGATTTTGAATTTTATATTAACTTTAAATACTAAACTAAAAACTACAACAATTAATCAAAATATATATATATATATAGGGAGATGATCAAAATAAGAATGCATTTAAATCCAAAAATGCAGCCCAAATCTTGACCCTAAGATTAGATGATCTAATGGTCAATAATTAACCAAAAATACGGAAGGTCATAATTAAGTAGTTTTAGGTCATATTATAAGATTTGGGTTTATGTCATATTAAGATCATTTTAGGTCATGCTTTGTTAGCATGACCGAAAAATAAACTAACTATGACCTAAAAATGCCCTACGTATGACTTTGTTCTACGTTTCTGTAGTTAAATCTGGTCTTCATAGATCAAAACCCTATATATATATATATATATCATCCTTCTAATATCAATAATGCTAATTAAATATAATTACTTAAATATAATTCTCATTACATGCATCTAATAAATTATGAAAATATAGAAAATACAATACAAAACTTACTTTAAAAAAAAAACACGGATTGAATATAATTAAAAAAGCAAATAATGTTTAGATAGTCAATAACATGAAATTGAAGAAGTCTAGTCTTGTAGCAAAAACGTATAAAAGTAATTCCATCCTAATAGTTCTATTAGAAACATCTTTTTCGCCCCTTCATCGTGAAGAGTGAAAAAGTAATCTAATAAATCAGGATCTCGAACAAGTTTCATTGCAGCTTTTTGTCTCTGAGAATCAGTTAACGCTTCAATCTCTTGCAATTTCTCATAAAGCATACGACGGTTGTCTTTTTTCTCTTTGTCACCTCCGGTAACACTTTCCAGAATCTTGTTCATTTGATCATTCGACTTATCCATATGCGCAGCAAACACATTAGTCATTCGCTCCAAACTTGATATGAAACCATCTGAACTTCTTCTCCTCTTACGATCAAGTCTTTTTGAAGTTCCTTCGTCGCGAGGTGTAGTTAATGAAGGTACACCATCTTCACCAGATTCTCCATCTACTTGATCTACATTTTCTTCTCTATCTAATTCCTCGACTACATCTACTAGAACTTCAGCATGTAATCCAGCAGCTCTATCTTTACCCCATACAATTGATAGTTGATCAAAGTAAGGGAAAGACTTGTTTTTCATGAAAGTACAATCTGGATGGCTCTACACACAATAACACAATTTCATTATAATATTTCGTCATGCAACAAATAAATAAAAATGGAATAAGAAATATACAAATTTTTACCTTCAAATAATCATCCCAAACATCTGCACTTGCAGTAACACATTTTCTTTCATCATCCCAACCAAAGCCACTCAATTCTCCATTAGCACGTACATTATAGATAGCATGATATTGTTTTTTCAGTAACTTACAACGAGATTCGATGTGTGGCTTTTCTTTAAGACCATTACCTGGAAGCTTTTCTTGTAATATTTTTTCCAACTCCTTTTGATAACCTTTCCTCAACCCACTTCCACTTTCACCATCCCAATTCTTACTCCTCTTCAACTCAACAATGGATTCTACGAGTTTTGCATCTTCTTCAATAGTCCATACATGATTACTCTTTCCTCGGCGAGCCATCTGAAAAATTGATAGAAACAAGTACTGTACAATTCTCTTATATGAATGAGCTTCAAACATAAATAAAAAACACCAAAGAAGCAAGATACTGAGATTCTTGATATCAAACATGAGCAAATATACTAGAAACTAACATACATGTTATGATATAAAAGATAAAAAAAAATCAAACTGAAAGCTAAAAGAATTTATCGGATAA
>NW_025952365.1:0-2000 GCF_023119035.1 Salvia hispanica | reverse complement strand
ATTTCCGTCGTACACAAATTTGTGATGATAAGAAGCATGACACTATTAGCCTTACGTTTTGATTTTCTTTTGGTAATACCAAACTAACTTCTTCACTATATACATACTTACCACTATTTTTCATTTTGATTCCGTGGATTAATTATTGGCAATGAAACATGTACCCCAAATTCAGTAGCTCGCTTTTCGATATAACAACGTTTCCACATTTTTTAATACTCTACTAATTATACATGCATGACGTTGCAATATCACAAGATTGCTCAAAAGCACATCTCGTGAACTAACCAATTTATTTACAATATCAGTATGTATAAGTATGACTTATGAAACGATTTAATTAGGAGTAGTATTTAGTTTTTCATTGAGAACTATGGAGGTTGGGATTGACTGAAAGACTTCTTTTTTTTTTACCGAGTTAATTGGATTGCAAGTTGATAAATGATAACCTTATTTACCAATTTAGAGCTTTAATTATACAGCTCATATTCTCTAAAAAAATAGAAACTTCCCCACAATTTTAAAAAAAATTCTCTTTTTTCTGGGTTAGGGGGTTGAAGAGGGTAAGGACTATTTAATTTTAGGGATATTGACATCTAATATTTCTAAATTTTCAAAAAGTTGGGTTTTTCCCATGAACTTTAAAATTGGCAAATAATATCACGAACTTTACCCCGAGTTTGTTTTTTTCCACGAATGAAAAAATTCATATTATTTTAATAGATTGAAGAACAATTTTGGAGGGTGTGCTTCAAGAAAAACTATCTTCAAAGATTTAAAAACTTGAAACTTTCAAAATTGTTGTCGAGAAATTACGAAAAAAAAATCGGTAAATGCATTATTAGTCTATAATGTTGCATTATTAGCCGTTGTGCATTATTAGAATGAAAATGTGCATTATTAGTCTATAATGTTGCATTATTAGCCGCTGTGCATTATTAGAATGAAAATGTGCATTATTAAATGACACGTGACATTAATCTAACCGTTAGATGACAAAATCGTGGGGCTAGGATTAAGAAGGAAAAAGGACAAAAGATATGAAAAGGATTTGAATACATCCCTATATATATATATATATAGGGAGTGCGATCATATCATAACTCATATTTATGTGATAACCTAATAACCCTATCATTTTATGGGTCAAAAGTATCATTTTTACTAAAAATGATATTTATACACGATAAAATGATATTTTTTCAGCATGCATAAAATGATACTTTTATTCCATAAAATGATATTCTGTTCCATAAAATGATATTTTTCGTCCATAAAATGAGGGTTATTAGGTTATCACCATAAATATGGGTTATGATATGATCACATCCCTATATATATATATATATATATATATATATATATATATGTGCTTTAAGGTCACAACACCCTCTTAGTGTTATACATAAAACTAATATCAGCCATTGGATCACTAATTTGGATGGTGGTGATTTAAAATCCCGAGCTACATTATTGCCCACATTAGTACATTATCGGGGCCAAATTGGTAAAACGAAATTTAATGTATCAGTTTAAAAACTGCATATCCGAGATTTTAGGTAATTAATTTGAGAGACGATACACATTTCCTCCCACTCTCTCTCATCCCACTCTCTCACCATTATTTCACAATTTCATCTCCCCAGATTCTCTCTCTCGTCAAAACCCTAACCTCCCAAATTTCTAATCAGAAAACTCTAATCTTCACTGTTTTATACCGCTTTGAAGACGCCGCCGAACAAGCTAGTAGAAACCAACGCCATATTGTGCATTATTTCGAGTTGTTGTGTCGATTGAAGCAAAAATTTCAGTGACTGTGTCAATTTCAAGACACCCGTGAACAAGGTAAGAGGAATCGATGCTCGATTTCTATTTTGGCGGAACTTAATTTTGTCTGTTTGAATTGGGTTTCTATGAATCTGTGATTTTTAGTGATTTCGTCAATATTTGGACGACTTTTTGCCAATTTTGGTGCATTGGGCATGTATTTTGGCTGTATT
>NW_025952364.1:0-46000 GCF_023119035.1 Salvia hispanica | reverse complement strand
TTAGAGCAGTCCATCCGTCCAGCGACCACCGCACCCGCTCAAGCAATTGGTCACCCCGCCTGTAACGACCCGCCCATTTAGGGTATAATAAATGCGGCGTTCGCTAACTAGGTAGACTTAAAAGCATTAAAGATCATAAACTAGGGTTTCAATAGAAAGGGATTTGACCAAAACATTAAATGAACAATTAAGTAGAGGAAGAATAATGCCTTAGCAAAGGAATTCATCAAAAGATTTATTGAAATAAAAGCTCAACCAAGTTCCTCAAAAAGAATATTTCTAACTGTTCATATTCCAAAACATACCCACGAAAATAAAAGAATAGAAGTATTTATCCCAACAAAAGATCACAGTTTTCATAATCAATAGCGGAAGCGACCAAGAAAGAAGTGAGGCTATGTATGAGGACACAACGACACCTTAAGTACCAACAGATCATTTTATTATTCTCTACTCAACACCGCCGCCCGCTCGTCACCACTCAACCTGCACATAAGGAAAACACATGCAGGGCTGAGTACGATAAACATACTCAATGGGCTCATTGCCGAAAACAGTTTTATCACAAATATAGTTATTATCATCATGCCATTTTCAAGTGTCCATCGGGGTTTTAACTTTAGAAAGACCCGAGGCACCAAAATATCTTCTTTCTCAAATATCACGGTCGCGCAACCATTTTTCTCATAGACGTTTACCATATCCTCATTCTACATGACAAGGAATGCGGCCGCAATCCAGGTCACTAGACCGGCCAACCCGTACGCTGACTCTCGGTCTAACATTGGTGTACACTAACCCAAGTAGAGTTTGCGGCTCTACAAGGATCCGAATTCGATTATAACAATAGTGGCATAGCCACGAGGGATAGGCACGACAAAACAAATCAAGGCATGATAACACATCTTTCATTCTCATCAATATCAGTTTAGGACAATGTCCTTATTTTAAAAGAAAGCCCACCTCGTTCGGCTTATCTCGAGAGTATTCTCTTCTCCTCGTTTATCACGCTGAGAGCGCGAAGTATCACCTTTAAATTAGGCGTATCACAAATCAGTTTCAATCATTGATTTCAAAATCATGCATGTTCTCATATTTCCCTTTTTCCCATCGATTATTTTCAAAATCATCAATCAAAATCAAAGTATGATTAGCATATCATTTTTATTCAAATATCAACTCCAAATTCACCATTAAATCGTGTCACGCATGAGTGTTCCACACACACAACACACGCACACGATCATCACACTTGTGCACGCCGACCGAGGCGTGCACACACACACACACACACACACACGGTCAAAAACACACACACATCCATGCATCCCAAATTTCATCAATTTATTTCCCCTTCACTCATCTAAATGCATGTGGACTCAAGAATACCGATTAATCGGTAGAAGAAGAGAAGATCAATAATTAAAGTACCTTTTCCAAAAGAACGAACGGTAGAAACAAGGAATTAGTCTTGATTCTTCAATAATCTCTTGAATTTCACTTGAATTCTTCTCAATTGATGAAGAAATCTTGAAGAAAACTTGAAGAAAACTTGGAGAAAGTGGGAGAGAAGATTTCGAAATTTTTGGGAGTGGGAGGCGCCGGTTTTGTGATCTCTAGGGTTAGGGTTTCTCTCCTATTTATAGAGTCACAAATAATAATATCCCAATAATTAAATAAATAAAGATTTGGAAGATTTGGTAGAGAATATGGGGGAGTGGCGTTAAATTTGTTGAGAAGTAAGAGGATTTTCGAAAATTAGGCTTAAATAATTAGCCTATGATTTAATTTGAATATTTCACGGAGTAGAATAATATATCACGGAGCAAGAATAAAATAAAATACTCCCCAAATTAAAAGGAGAAGTGGCGTTAATTTACTTCTCTCCACAAAGAATTAAATTCAAATCCTAATTTAATTAGGATATGGTAAGATCTTCTTAGATTTGGCAAGATATGCTAGGATATTTTAGCATATTTATATTTATTCATGGAATAGAATAAATAAGGAATCAATAAAATAACAAATAAATCCTCCCTCCTTTCTAGATGAGATTTTCGAAAATCTCATGAATAACAAAGGTGAAAATTTCGAAAATTCCATGTAGGAATTATAGAGTATTTGGACTTTGGATTTAATTTGGATAATTATCCCAAACAAATAATTAAATCCAAGAAAAAAAATAGGATTTCTTCTCCAATAAATCATGATGGCCGAAAATTCCACATATTTCAATAATGCTTCTATTTAATTCTCACTCATCCCTTAGGAAAATAATTCCCCACAATTATATTACTCCGCATCAAATATTCACATATTCAGATCAATCATCTCTTCACTTCCACTCCATTTTCTCAACGTATTGACCTTTCAACGGCCACATCATTTTTCTACATCTTTGACTATTCCATAGCCACGTCAACATTTCAACAAGTTGACTATTCAACTCAAACTCCATTCTCATACGCAATTAGGTCACAAAGACACTATGCAATTAATCACTCATCAAATAATTCACATATCATAGCATTTAAGGCATTTAATGCAAAAATTTTATAACCCGAAAATTAGGGTTTGAAAAAGTGGGGCATTCACGAAGGAAAGGAGGATGAGCATCAGAGATAGGGCTGACAATTTTTGATACGACACGATAACACGACAAGGACCCGCACAAAATTAACAGACACGAACACGCACGTTCAGGATTTGGGTCCTTATAGGGTCGACCCAATAAGAACACGAAGATAACGGGTTGGGTCGGTTCGTGTTTGGGTTACACGTCAAGAAAAAAATTTATTTATTATTAATTAAAAATATATTAAACTTTAATTTTTAGTTATTTTTGTTGATTAAAAATATTAAAATTTAATTTTAATTAATTAAAAAAATATTATAATTTAATTTTAATTAATTAATTAATATTATACTTTAATTTTATTAATTAAAATATATTAATTAATTTTTTATTAATTATAAGAAAATATTATGCTTAGATTTAATTAAAAAATAATTTCTTATAATTATATGATTTTATTATATAGATTTAGTAGTCCTATACTTTAAGAAAATAATTAATTTAATTTGGTAATTTATTATTTTATCAGGTATTATATGTTTAAATCGTATAATTACATCATGTTTTGTCGTTATCGTGTCGTGTCAAAGCTAACTTACTATCATTAACAGAGAGTTGACTTTTTTTTGGGTACACGGTAACACGATGATTTTGGGTTGGGACACGATAAGAACCCGTTGGGTCGGGACATGATAAGAACCTGATGATTTTGGGTTGGGACACGATTGGGTTGGGTCGATAATGGGTTGACACGATAACGAACCTACCCGCATAATTTGACAGCCTCAATCAGAGAGTGGTTAGTCAGGCTCGGCCTGTACACTGCGGAGCAGGAGGTGGGTAGAGATGGTCCCAAGAGGCACCAAGGCTTACAAACCAATAGAGTCCATGACCGAATGCATCAGAATTCTTTCCTCCGCCTAGCTCAAGTCTTTTTGGACGTGAATCTGTTATGCCAGGCCAAGACCTTCGCCTCCATTAAAGAAGCTGAGCTATATTTCCTGTGGTATATGATGAAGAAGAGAAAGGTGCATTTAGGATATTGGCTCGCCCGCACCTGTCAGTCAATTTCCAGCAGAGCCTCCAGAAACCTGAGCGACGACCATAGTGGAGAAGATACACAAAATGAACTACTACCCCAACCCAGAACTAGTTGGGTCACAATTCCTTTGAATGTCGATGTCGTGAAAAAGAAAGGTGGTATCGTTAAATTCTATGAGGTAAAGAGACCAATAGCACAACCGATAGGAGCTAACAAGAAGAAGAGCAAAACAAAGATAGTGGAGGTGGTGGCAACTGAGATAGAGAGGGGCTGAAACTGCCCCATCTACTCTGTACACGAAGGATGAAACTGTCGTATCTTCGACATCAGCTGCACCTGAAGTGTCCCCCGAACACACCAGCCTTGTGGAGCTGATGGGACATCAGGATGAGTGGAGGGCCAGGATGGAGGGGCTGGTTGAGAGGATAGCCCTGCATACCGAAAGAGTAGCCCTGCAATCTGAGGCCCAGACACAACTGCTAACATCCAAAACTGAAGTACAGAGAACATGCCATGAGGATGTAAGGACAACATTCTTTGCGGTGCGAGGGATGGTGTCACTTATGGCTCAGGCAGCAAGTGGCCGGCGGGAAGAGAGGATTCCCACCCAGAACAGCTGACTTCAGAAGAGATCACCCATGGAGATAGACCCCCCCCCCCCCAATGACCAAGTAATTTAGATTTGTTTTAGTTTTTGTTTCTTTTTGTTTTCCATACACTTAGCTTCGGTGCCCAGTCTAAGTGTGAGAAGTTTCGTATATATACGTGTTTTGGGTGTTTTCCTCACACTTAGCCTGCTCCCCAGTCTAAGTGTGAGAAGGTTGTGTCTTTGTTGTGTTTCTGTGTTTCATGTGTTGCAGTCTCCCACTTAGTCCGATGCTCGGTCTAAGTGTGAGAAATTTGTATTTGTTAGCTCAGTTTTTTGTTTTTAGGATGTTTATATTTGCCGCACTCACTCCTCTTTTTCCACTTTATCCGGCTAGCTTGAGGGCAAGCTAGGATAAAGTGAGAGGTGGGGAGTAGTGCGGAGTATTTCGACAAAAGCATGACTTGACTTACTTGTGTTTACCTTCCCTACCTGTTTAGTCAACTTGATCAGCTAAACAAAGCATGCCGAATCATAACTTGATTAGTTGTTAGGTCAGTTAGTAAGGAGTGAGTCATATAAGCGAAGCATGTCGAATCAGTCCTTAGTCCAAGTTACCCTTTGAAACCATGAATGAGCTGACAAAAATAGAAGGCGTAAAACCCTTAGCAAGAGTGAACGAAGAAAAAAATGCATGTTGATTTGTGAGACCCCTCTTTCTTAAAAAGTGAGTTGAAGTCGATCTAGACGAAGTAAGAACGATGGTAAAGCCCAGATTTTAGCCAACAGTGAAGCCCTCTAAAAGTGAGTTATAAGCCAGAGTAGAATACTTTCTACTAAACACAAAGAAAAATATACAGTGGCTACCACTTGATGTGAGAGGGTGTAATACCCCGTATCTTTTTAAAAATAAAAATATTATATGTTTGGAATTTTCAAAAGGATTTTTGAATTTTAATTTGTCAATTGATTATTGTAAAGGTTTTGAACTAATGAGTTTGTTTTCAAAATGTTTTACAGGTTGTCCGACTAAGACCGAGGATGCGCCCTAGCAAATTTATTAAGGTTTAAGTGTTTATTTTTTATTTAATTGATTTATGAGATTTGAAAGGAAAGTAGAAACATAGAGAGTTTGGTTAATGTCTCTCATAATTTTATATTGCTTCTATGTGTCTGTGTTAATTATGTTTAAATTATATAATTGTGTGTGTATTATGCCTTGATGAAAAAAAAAAGAAGAAAGAAAATGGAATGAGAAACTAAATCCTTTTCCTAAACCCAATCACACGTTTCATCTAGAAGACTCTACACACACTTATGCTACACAACTCTAGCACCGACATACACACACTAAATATCTCTCTCAAGCTCTACCCTCTCTGTACACACATTACACCTACTAAACTCCCACATACAGCAGCAATCGAAGAAGACGGATTTCCCCAAGACCGCCATCTACTGCTCCTCCGGCGGCCGTGGTCGCCGGCCATCGGCCCTCTCCTCCTTGCTCATAGCTTCTTCCTCTCCATCTTCTCCAACCTCCATTATTAGATTTCAATGTTCAAGCTTTGTTTCCCCAAACTCATTTCTTGCAATTTAAGGTAGCAATTGAATTCCTCTCTGGATTCTCTCACTTCCTAAGTTGATATTTGTGGATTTGAATACAAGCTTTATGATTTTGGTTGTCAATGTGTAAAAGTGAGAATTTTTATGTTTTTGTCTAAAATTGGGGATTTTAGTTATTTTGATTAGTTTAGCTATTTTTTTCTGTTTGATTGTTGAGGTGGAATTGTATAAATTGATTGCTTGAGTTAGAACTTTGTTTTAGTTAGTAGTATGATTTATTGAAACCCTAGAACAAAGTGGGTGCTTAAATTTGATTTTGTTGGTCCATTTGAAGCTATACTTTTATTTTAGAACTAAAGAATTGAACTTTGGAGTAAAGCTTTTGATTGTCAATAAGTACACTGTTTAAACAGTAGGTTTCGGGGATTATTTGACAGACCAAAAGAGTTCATTTTCGGCTCATATTTTACCAGAAGTTATCCTTAGATGTCTTCTACAATGTCACCAAAATTCAGCTTCAACCAAGTTCATATGGATTTATTATGAATTTTCTAAAAGGATTGCCCAGTTTCTGGCAGGTTCTTGAAAATTATTCATATATCCTAAACGAAAATGAATTTTAAGCTCAAAATTTATCCTCATAAACGTAACTGTAATATGTTTCTTTTGCAATTGGTTTTGTTGATTTTTGACTTACGAGTCAATTGGAATGATATTTCTAAGTTAGTGCTTCCTGCCACGTTTAGTAACTGAAAATCGTAAAAACATGATTTTGTTATTTCCTTTTTGAGTAATCTATTGGAGTGAGATGATTATGAACTTGAGATATGCTTTAAATAATGATGTAGGGAGGATGTGTGATTTTTCTTGGAATTGTCTAATACCATTTTGTATTGTTTTGTGGTTTATTTCAGTTGATCGTACGAGTAGTTGACAGCTTTTATACTTGATGGTTTGTTTGGATTTATTGTTTTAGTTTATTAAAATGGAGTGTGTTGTTAGTTGAATGAAATTGTGTAGGTGTTAAAGCTTATGTTAGTTTTTTTGTTGGATAAAAGAATTGCTTAAAAGTGGATTATGATTCCTTGTTTTATTTGGAAGTTATTTTGCTATGCTTGATCGGTTATGTGTTTTAAAATAGAAGATTAAGTTGTTCCAAGTTTAAAATGAGTTTAATTTGTCAAGTCTAAGTTTGAGAGTTTAAAGACTAAGTTAAAATGCTTAAGTGCTAGGGGTGGCGCATCCAAGGCTCGAGGATGGACAACCTAAACCAAGCTTGAGGAGGTTATTTTGAATTTCAGCTTTCGAGGTGGGGTTTACTTTATCTGTAAGCGTAGTGGTTACATGGTTATAATCATTGTTGTGTCGTGCGTCATTCATATGAGCTTATGGGCCCACGAGGGGTCAGATCCACGAGGGATCATATGGGTCGCTGATAGCCCACCAATAGCCCACGAAGGCAGGCCCACGAGGGACCGAGACTAGTCTCATATAGATGTCAGCAAAATTGAGATGGTTCGTTATGTTATGATTCATTACACAATTGGTTATAACTACTTGCAGTGTATTCCCCATTGAGTGTGCTTGCATACTCACACCCCCGTTATTTAATGTTTTTCAGGTTAAGGAGTCGGTGACGGGGCAGCAGGCAACGCGGTCCACAATCTCCCAGACTAGAGTAGGGGCTATCTTGACAAACTGATAGGCTGATTAGACTGAACCAAAGGGGAGGGAGGAATTTGAGACTGCAAAAGTATTTGGAATGACCTTAAGCTTGTGGGGAATATTGCCTGAAGTTGAGCCAGTTTCAAACATGTAGATGTTATTGTATGCTTAAATGTTGTTTATAATTTATTTTTGAGTCTGTGAACCTTTTCTCTTAGGAGTCGGTCAGGGACCCATGCATGCATCTCACCCTTTCTTATTGTTTTTTCATACTTGAGGAGAAGCATGGTTTAAGTGTGAGCAGTTTGATCAGGCTCGTTGCATGCATGGTTTTATTGGGTTTATTACACTAACATGATGGCTAACAATGTGCAAAAAGAATGGCGAATTTGAGTTTGCAGGAGCTATAAAATGAAGAAACCGGCAAGCACAAGAATGATCGGATCAACTCAGAAAAGGAGTGAAAACAGCATGGAATAGAGCCAAGTTGACCCACTAAGCAGCCGAACTAGTCAAGTGGAGTCGTGCAGCTGCAGTGCTGAGTCACAGGAGAGAGAAAGAGCAAATGCTACCATAGTAGGGCAGATTTGTCAAGGAATAAGATGGGCTTACCCTAGGGATTTGAGCCCAACATTCGCTCTATAAATATGGCGAGAGTGCACAGACTCATTATCACACATCATCTTCATTCACCTCAAATTCAACCTAGTTTTCTTAGTATGGAGTAGAGTTAGCTAGCTGGTGAGGAATCACCGTTCCACCTTCAAGTCTTCATCTCTTCTTCCTCATCCAGGGAGACGAGACCGGATCTACGTAGAAATCATCTTAGCTCAACGCTTTTGTAGTACCCGAGGGGTAAAACAATTTACATTCTGTTTTTTTTTTCGGTCATCGCTTTCATAGTTTAGTTGTTTCGTCATCTTTGCTTTCAGCTGCTACTCTAGTTTTCTTTTCGCTATTGTTTTATTTTTGCATTTGTGCTAGAATTTTGTTTCCGTCACTTTTCATCGGAAATCCTTTAATGAAATGGATTTTTGTTAGTTCAAGCTGTGTTAGATCTGGTGTTTCCTGCTTTGATTTCCTTTATTTTCTTTAATTATGTTCTGTTTAAGCTTTTCCATTGGTAGATTTACGTTTCCGCACGTCGACTTGCTTGAGAATTTTCCAGATAGCTTCTTCTTTTATTTACATGATTTTCTTATGGATGTACGTTCGCTCTGTTTGATTTCATTCTTACGTTTGTGCTCTATTTAGATTTGTTTTCCCCTGTTTAATCTAGTTGCAGTCTCTGTAACCTTTTCTGTGTTTACAGCTTTTTTGTTGTGCGTGCGTCTGTGTCAGTGGTCCCGCATACCTTTTGTCTTTCCTTTTTTATCTTAGTTAATTTCCACAATCCAAGATGTCTTAGTTTAACTTGA
The DNA here is from genome assembly GCF_023119035.1 of Salvia hispanica. Classification (NCBI taxonomy): domain Eukaryota; kingdom Viridiplantae; phylum Streptophyta; class Magnoliopsida; order Lamiales; family Lamiaceae; genus Salvia; species Salvia hispanica. Next base: position 37,148 of record NW_025952364.1, on the reverse strand, counting down.
TTCGTTCAGTTATTTAGCCGATCAGTTTTTCCCCTTAGTTAACTTAACCCAAATTTAAGCGTGACTGCAGCCAACCTTCCAGATGTCTCATTCCCAACTCCAACCGCATCCATCTCTGAAGGATTCGACCCTTACTTCCATTTACTAGTGTAACAGCCCGACATTCTAGGGTATAATAAATACGACGATCGCTACCTAGGCGGACTTAAAGCAACAAGAACATATGCTAGAGTTTCATTTAAAGGGATTTGACCAAGGTATTTAATGAAGAATATGTATCATAAATTATGCTCAAAAGACAAGGGTTTAATATCATTCCAAAAACCGCATTATGTCTCAATATTCTAAACCAACAGGAATAAGTTCAAAAACAAACGATTCTAAGTTTCATGTTCAGCGGAAGCAACCAAGAGAAAAGTGAAGTCATGTATGAACACATAACCCCACTCAATGTTTCAAGACGATCATATTATCATTCAATTTATTTGCTCAACACCGCCAACCGCTCGTCGTCGCTCAACCTGCACATAGGGAAAACACATGCAGGTTTGAGTACTTTAACATACTAAGTGAACTCATGCCAAAACATTTTAATAGATATGCCATCCTTACCATAGTGAACTCGAGTTTGCATTTATAAAAGAATATCATCGAGTATCACAAAATAATTTCATAGACTGGCCAGTCAAACATTTCCTCCCATTTTCTCAACAATCAACAATTCCATAGTGCGACGAAAGTGTGGCCACACTATTCGCCCACGAGACCGGCCGACTAGCAAGGACGGCTCCCGATCCCAACTGTGTACACTAGCCTGATAGGGTTTTGGGCCCTACTCAGACCCGAATTCGTTTATATAGCCCTATAGCCTAATGGAGCGGACTCACAAACTAGGAATCAGGCACACAACATAACAAAAACAATCACAGGCATGGCGTAGCATTTTAATCCACCCTTATAACACCATAATCAATATTTTGGTAATAAAAGAGTTTAGTGAATAAAGCCCACCTCGACTCCTTAGATCTCAAGTACGTTCTTCCTCTTGCTATCACACCGAGAGCGCGAGTTATCACCTTTAATTTATGTGTATCACAAGTAAGTCTCAATCATCTACTCAAAAACATGCATGTTCCCAACGTTTCCCTTTTTCCCATCGATTAGTTTTATAACATCGTTCAAAAATCAAGGCATGATTATCATATCAAATTTATTCGCACCACAACTCCAGATCTGACATCAAAACATGTCACGCACGAGTGTTTTGCAACACACATCACACGCACACCGAGGCACGCGCACACACACATCCCATTCATCCATTGGCATTCCCTTTTCACTCAATCTATATGCATGAAAGTTCAAGAACACCAATTAATCGGTTAGATGAGAAAAGATTAATGCAAAAAATACCTTTTCTCGATAGAGCGAACGGTAGAACAAAGTAGTAGCCTCGATTCTTCAAAAATTCTTGAGTTTCAACTTCAATTCTTCTCAAAAGATGAAGAAATATTGGAGAAAAGTATAAGAAAAATTGGGCGAGAGTGAGAGAGTGGACACTGGCGTGAGGGAGAGAGAGAGAGTAGGCGTGATTTGCTTCTAGGGTTAGGGTTTTCTCTCTTATTTATAGAGTTCAATAATATAATCCCACAATTAAATAAATAAAGATTTGGAAAGATATGGGGAGGAGTAGTTGGCGTTAATTTTGAGAGAAAATAGGGTAAGTTCGAATTTTATGCTATTTAATTAGCATATGATTTAATTTGGGTATTTCACGGAGTAGAATAAAATATTACGGAGCAGAAAAAAAATAATAATCTTCCCAAATAATTAGGAAAGTGGCGTTAATATTGATTCTTTCACAAGGAATCAATTTCAAACATTAATTAAAATAGGATATGGCAAGATCTCCTTAGATATGGAAAGATATGCTAGGATATTTGAATTTATTCATGGAAGAGAATAAATAAGAGATCAATTAATATAATAAAATATTTCCTTCTCCTATAAATAGGAGATTTTCGAAAATCTCCTTGGAATAAGTATAGGGGTCGAAAATTCTATGGAGAAAATAAGGAATAATCGGACTTTGGATTTAATTTGGATAATTATCCCAAGCAATAATTAAATAAAATATTACGGAGCAGAATAAAAATAATAATCTTCCCAAATAATTAGGAAAATGGCGTTAATATTGATTCTTCCACAAGGAATCAATTTCAAACATTAATTAAAATAGGATATGGCAAGATCTCCTTAGATATGTTAAGATATGCTAGGATATTTGAATTTATTCATGAAAGAGAATAAATAAAGGATCAATTAATATAATAAAATAATTCCTTCACCCATAAATAGGAGATTTTCGAAAATCTCCTTGGAATAAACATAGGGGTTGAAAATTCTATGGAGAAAATAAGGAATAATCGGACTTTGGATTTAATTTGGATAATTATCCCAAGTAATAATTAAATCCAAGAAAAATAGAATTCCTCTCCAATAAATAGAAGTGGTCGAAAATTCCAATTAAATAATGATGCTCCTATTTAATCTCACTCATCCCTTAGGAATAATTCACCACAATATTATTTCACCCTGCATCAAATATTCATCAAATAACTCAAACTCAACTCCCAATCGAAATTAGGTCACAAAGAACCATGCAATAAATCACTCATCATTTAATCCACATACTTCATAGCATTAAAAGCATTTAATGCAAAAATTTTATGTCTCAAAAATTAGGGTTCGAAAAAGTGGGGTGATACAACTAGTTTAATAGTATTGTGGGTTAAGGTCTTGAATTTCGTTCTGCGTCTCTTGTTCACAGTCCAACGACCAGTAGTAGTTATCCAACCTGAACCGGTTATCTTTAAACTTGATAAGGTTGTGCATGCTCTATGTTTTTTTAATTTACTTGTGAATTGTTGAGTACGAAGAAAAACAGTTTCACCTCCTATTAGCCCTTCTTTCAAATTTCAGAACATGTGGACTAGACATCATTCTTTCCTTGAGGAGGTGGAGAAGTGTTGGAAGGTAGTCATTGGGGAGAAAGGTATGGTGAATTTAAAAATTAAGTTGGGCAGGTTGAAGAGAAGCCTGAAGCTTTGGAACAAGTCTGTTTTTGGTAATATATTTGAGAAGTTAAAACAGGCCGAGATAGAGGCTCAAGAGGCGGTCAAGTGTTTTGAACTCTTTCCATCTCCTACTAATAGGACGGAAATGAATCGGACAGCTGCAGAACTTAGGTTAAAGGTAAAAATGGAGGAGGATTATTGGAGACAAAAATCAGTTGTTAGATGGTCGGTTGAGGGGGAGAGACTTACCAAGTTTTTTCAGGGATGGGTAAAACAGAAGAGAGCGAAATCGAGAATCCATTCAATTGAAGTCGGAGAACAAGTTCTCACTAAGGATAGAGATATTTGAAGAGTTTCTTACTTTCAAGAGCTGCTGACTTCTGATATTGACCAACTTCAAGAACCAAACATAGATTTGTTGTTCTCGCTCCCTCCGTATTTTGACAGGACAGAGTTAGGAGTATTGTTTTTGGCATAAATGCTGAGAGTGCCTTGGGCCCGGATGGTTTCTCTTCTCTCTTTTTTCAGACATGTTGGGACATCATAAGCTTGGATATAGTTGAGGCTGTGAGGGAGTTTTTTCAGGGAGCATCATGCCAAGAGGTTTTGCAGCAACTATGATTGTTCTAGTTCCTAAAAAGAAAAACCCTACAAAGTGGTCTGAGTACAGGCCGATCAGCCTGTGTAATGACTCAAACAAGATTATTTCTAAAGAATGGCTCCGCTCCTCCCTCTACTTACTGCACCAAATAAAAGTAGCTTCATCAAGGGGCGTCTCTTGAGCGACAATGTGCTTCTTGCAAAGGAGATATTCTATGAATTATGGAAATGTACACCCTCACCAAACCTTGCTCTTATACTAGATATGGCTAAAGCTTACGACCGTGTCTAATGGCCGTTCTTATTAAAGGTATTGAGGAAAATGGGATTATCTGTACCATGGTTGGGGCTGATTGAGAGATGTGTTAATTCTTGTTGGTTCTCAATTCTTATCAATGGCTCGCCAGCTGGTTTTTTCAAATCATCCTGGGGACTTCGCTTCAAATCATCATGGGGACTGTTAGAGTTTGTATACTAGAAATCACCTTTCGAGTGATTGAATACTATTAAAACTCTTATTTTATTTTCCAAAGGAATAAACAGATTATTTTTGTCATAATGTTGTTATGTTTTATATTTAATGGATGTTTATTACATGTTTAAATGTATAAGTAACTTAACAAAGTCTAAGTCTTTGTTTTAATAGACCAGATGTGGGCGTCGTTTACTTTAAGGTAACACGGTCAGTTCTGAACAGAGAAAAAAAAGAATTTCACAACTTAGATAGGCCTAGACTACCTATCGTCCGATTATTTTTAAGCCTTACTGAAATAAGATGACGTTTGTGTGGTATAGCACTGTATTAGATCTAACAGTGAGACATGTCTTTATGCTATCTAATGAAAGACGAGGTCTCGTAAAGTGTTGTTTCTTAATCAATGTACGTTAGCATTGAGCATACGGTATTGATTATGCACTACTTTGACTTACCAAATGGTGTGGGTTTTTCGCATCCCAATAAGCCCGGTATATTGGGTAGTGGTGATTAATATCTAGCGGTGCTAGGATTGCTATTATGTTGAATCGTGCGCAAGGTGCGTCTCGTTTGATAACATCCTCAATAGGAGTTTGAAATAAGGTTTTATTATTCGGAGCCTAGCTAGTTGGAGTGATTACTCTATGAATAATAAATAAGTTTTTCTTGCTGAATCCACTTTTGGAATAAATAAGATATTAATTAATTAAGTTCATAGCAGACAATAATTAATTAATGTATGTTTCTATCTTAAGCGCGGATAATTATCAAGTAATGAAAACTCGGAGTACTTATAATTTCGGATTTGGATGGGGAGTGCAATATTAATTATGTAGTGGGTGCTCGTAATATTCCAATTATAAGCTTATATTAAATCAGTTTTAATTTAATTAGTAAAAAGCTAATTGGAGGAGCCCATATCCAAAACCTTCCATAGATCCCTATCTGGGCCCAATATGTGACTTAATATAAATAGGAGAATAAAGGACACAGAAAACACACTTTTCTAGAGCATAATTTTCATCCCCCTATCTACTTAGACAAGGGGCGATTGATGCACTTTTTATTAGCACTAAATAAACCAGCTAGTATAAAGAGTATATATAGCATAGCTAAAGGTTAGTACCGGATATCGAACACGGGGAAGACGAACACAAAGTGTCTATCCTCTACTAAGACTCAAATACTATCTGGAAAAACAAGTGGGTTTTGAAAACTTTTGGAAAACTAAAAACAATAGAAAGCATAGACCAACTAAAAGCGAATTAAACACGGAGAAAGACGATAGAGATAAGGGAATCCCAGGGATGTGTGTTCACAGTTATGGTTATACAAAATTCCAACTACAATACCCTAGCACAATTATAACTTTGATAGAACGAGTCACCTAGCTTATGCTCATGCGATACAAACGTTGATTACAAGATTAAGGTTGTCAATCCTAACACGTAACTCCAAAAAGCTCCTAAGACCCTTGAAAAGTCCTCACGCTCAATTAACAGTTCCGTTTTAAGGGAAGCTAACTGTAGCGTCTACTAAGTGGATCTAACTCGCTAGAACTCTGTCACAGTACTTATAATCCTTCTCAAACTCCTTGCACCAATAAAGTACTTTAGGTCTTGATCTCTATGAAGTATTTTGCAATTAGAAGTTCTCTCCTTTTGATGAAGCTTGAGGTCTTATTTATAGGGGAAAGCCATTCCTTGTTGTAGAAGGAAAAGATCTCCAAAATATGGTAAATCTGGGCGCAAATCTAGGGCTTCTCGAATTCGCCGCCTTTCCCCGGCGGGCCGCCGCACCTTGGCTGGTGGTCACCGCGTTGGAGTCTAGAGAGTCGGTTCCCTCGGCGGCGGACCGCCGCACGTCTTCCGGCGGTCGCCGGACGAGACTTCTCTTCCGAGCACATTTTTCCGAGGCGGACCGCTGCATTGATCTGCCCGCCGGGTGCCGCCGGTCGCCGCACACATCCGCCGCGGTCGCCGGTCGCCGTCTGACTCCATATTTCCAAACTTGGCATTTTGGCTCCCTTTTTCGGCTCAATTATGCACATTTCTTACAAAACACGTCAAAATACCAAAATAGACAAAATATGCAAATAATGGACGTGTAGAGTGACTTTGACATTAAAAACGGACCAAATAATCAACTCCCCCAAACTTACATTTTTGTTTGTCCTCGAACAAAACAATAAAGACACAAGAATAGACGCACGGAATGCACAAGGACTAGATATCATAATTGCCTCAAAAGATGGAAGAACAGTTTAAACATGTATTAACGCAATGAAATCAAGCAAGGCTTATTAGTGCACATTCATTACTAACTCGCGGAACACCTTGAATTCAAGCCCTCGCATGTGACAAACTTCCAAAGATGGAAAGTGTTCTCTCCCTCTCAAACTGTATAAGGATAATGTGTATATAAGCACTCAAATCATGCATCATGCAAAGTTTACCATAGGCTTGCTCAAAGTCTAATCCCACCTCTACTAAATGTGATTAAGCTTCAAAAGTCCGAAAGGTGTTTATCTTTGGTTGTAATGTAAGCTCTTTGGTAGGTGAGGAATATTTGGCTAAAAAGTGACTTAAAAATAAAAATATCCCAAGTAGAGTAAAGATAACTCCACTTTTCTAAACCCAAGACACTATTAACACTTTATTTATTTCTCCATCAACTCACTTTCCAATCCTTTGATTTTCTTTTCTTTTCACAACCTTTCACACATTTTTTTCTTTTTCTTTTTTTTTTCTTTTTCTTTCTTACACATCATTTACATATTTGGAAATTTTCTCAATTTCGCAACTTGTACTTTTCTTTACATTAAGAACACCCCTTTTTATACTTTCTCCTTATCTCTCCAATTCCTTTACAAAATAAGATAGCAAAAACTAACTAACCCAATGAATTGTCCCCATTATTTTGGCTTCCAAAGAATAGGCTTAAAGGCTCAAAATTGGCTCCAAAGGAAAAAATTTTGAAATTTTGAGAAGGTCGAAAATTTGGATAAAAGTAGGCTAAGAAAAGATGGCTAATCATCCTCCTAAATCAACTTAAACACTATGTTAACTTAAGCAAGACTAGGAACAAGTTCTAGAAACATATACATGAATGCAGATAAATCACACAAGAAAAAAATTTATGCTCAAATCCTCACAAGGTATAGCATGATTCAAGGCGAACAAGCAATTCACTAATTATGCACCTTTTTACCAAACCATCAAATCAAAATGTTAAGCCACACTTAAACATAGATGGAATGTAATATCATTGGCAACTCGATCTAGAGTGTGTCCCTAAGCATTCGTGTTCCTAAGTTCTTCATGTTAAGTTCACGACATGGATTCAAGAAAACATTTTTAGAACACAAAATTCACCTACGGGGTTTTGAAAAACAAAAACAAAAAACTTGAAACAAAAAGAAAAATCCTAAACTCACGGTCCACCACTTCATCCCCCCAAACTTATTTACAACAAAGTGTAAAATAAGTTTGCAGAGTCGGTAGGGACGTGAGTGAACTACTGAAAAAAACGTACCTTGAAAATACTTTCGTCGAGGCTTGACCGGGCGAAAGTTGAGAAACTTTGGAAAAATCACGCTGGAAAAATATGCCCAGGCGGCGGCCCGCCGCAGCATGTCCGGCGGTCGCCGCGCGACAACAGAATGTTCCAGCGAGCAGGTGGTGGACCGCCGCAGCACATGCGGCGGTCGCCGCGGAGAGGTGAGAGCCTGCGAAAAAAAAAATTCAATGCACAAAATTAAACTAAAACCAAAAAATACTTAACCTAAAGCAAAAATTGTCAAAAAAAAGGTTGGGTTGCCTCCCAACAAGCGCTCTTTTAAAGTCATGAGCTCGACGTTACTCCCCTTTATTGTTTACTCCTTGGGTGGTTCCTCTAGATCAACCTCCTCCTCCACTATCTTGTCCGAGTTGTAATACTTCTTTACACGGTGACCATTGGCTTGAAACAACTGTCCATCCGGAGCTAGCAATTCCACTGTTCCACTATCATATATCTTCTTGATCATATAAGGACCGGTCCATTTAGACTTCAACTTGTCGGGGAATAGAGAAAGTCTCAAATTGTGCAACAAAACTACATCCCCCAGCGTGAGCTCTCTCGGGCTGATCATCCAGTCATGGTAAGCCTTCATTCGTTCCTTATAAGTGGATGAACTGTCGTAAGCCTGCGTGTTCAAATAGGAAATAGCAGGTTCCCTAGATCCAGCAAGTCCACCAGATCACTCGGTCTAGGAACTCGTGGGTCGCGAGGAATCCCGGTCGTCGGACACACAGAGCACTTTTTCTTTCAAAAACCCTCAACCACTTTACTAAACCTAGTATAGGGAAGTAGGGATCGATCCCACAGAGAAGGATGCGTAATACTCATGTTCAAGGATTTGGGAGTGTTTTTGGTGTTGGCTGCTGCCACGCATTTTCTTGGGTTGAGGAAAATCAAAATTAACTTGACTTGGAAACTTTTAAAAATTCTTAAACTAACAGCTAGACCTAGGCAAAATCATGAAAGAGCGTAGTAGAGGAAATTTAACTATCCGACACTTGATCTAAGAAAACCTCTACACTACTAGACCTAGGAAATAAAGCTACTGTGGGGACCATGTCTGAAAAAGCAAGGTACAAATGAAAAGTTGGCAGAATAACTAACTCTCGTACTAACTGACAGTGACATCGTCTTCTACAACCAAAATTGCGTAAAACTTCTTAAGAAAAAAAAAGCATAAGCAAAATTAAAACAGAGCAACTGACTTGAAATCAAATTAATGCATAACAAATGAAGAACTTAACAGATCTGCATACTCTAGACGAAGTAAAATAGAAATCAAGAAGAAAAAAACAGAATCTATCGAACAACTATCTTTCCACACGTCGAATCCAACCTCAGACGCTAAATCCACTCCGGATCCAAGCGTCCGACATGAACTCCAAACAACAGAAACTCTCCATCACGTCAGATTTAAGCCAGGAACTCCGAATACTCAAACAACCACAGATCTGTCACCAAATTCCACATCAAACACCTCAACATCAAAATAAACAGAGATCGACATAACAATTGAAGAAATAAGCTAACAGCAGAGAGATCTATGCAAAATGACTTGAAATTTAACCACTAAACGCAGATCCACGAACGGTAAAACAATTAAGCATCATCAACATCAAGGTCGACTCCCAAAAGTGAAGTTCGACGGTGAAAACAAGCAAAACAACTGAAATTAAAGGTAATTGTATCTTCGCCCTCACTCGGACGGTGTTGTCAAACACGAGATTTTCTAGAAAGTACCCTACCGATCACGACTACCCCAGATCCATTCCCAAGTGTGTGTAAAGTGTGTGAGCTAAGAAGAGTGAAAAAAAACTGTCTATCTTTTGCGTTGCATGCTCTTCTATATATATAGGCGTTTGAGTGGGCCCAGCGAGGTATAGATAAGACTTTGTTGCCCTCAGCTGTAGACTCCTCTGTCACGCCAATTTTCCTTGTAAATCCTGCTCACTTCGTTCCTTTCCCTCGCTAGACCATCTCCTTCATTACTTCCTTGATCTAGCGATTTTCTTCACACACCTGGCTTAGGAAACGTGTTAGACCCAGCAAATTATAACATTTTTCGCACATTACCGATGCATGAAATTAGCCTTATCAAACTGCTCACACTTAAACCATACTTGTCCTCAAGTATAAAGACAAGAAAAGAAAAAGAATAAGGCAAATTTCAAGCAAGGTTATCTCTTGACCGACTCCTAGACCTAGACACAAAAAAAAACTAAGAAAATATATGAAAATCATACAAACACGTAAAACACATATACATGAGCTAGTTTCAATTTTAGGCATCTGTCCCCACAAGATTAAGGTCAATCCAATAGTTTGCACTCCTCCAAATAGGCCCTTTCCCTTCCTTTACCTAGCCAATCTGTCAGCTTGTCAAGATAGCTTTCTACTTACCCAATTGTTGGGTTCACTCGATCACTCATTCCTCACCAGGGATGTTAGGATCGATTCTCTCTTAAGTTAATGCTACACCACTGAAGCGTTGGGTTATGAGAGTTTCTCCTTCCTGGGTCAGGCTATTATCATTCCTGTTTTTAGACCATTTCCCCCCTCTGGACTTCGTCCAGCTTATTCCTCCTCTTTTCTTTTTCTTCTTTTTTTTTTTTTTTTTTTTTTTTTTTTTTTTTTTTTTTTTTTTAAATTTTCCTCTGGACTTTGTCCAGCTTATTCCTCCATTTCTCCTTTCTTCTGGACTTCGTCCAGCTTATAACGCCTTTCCCTGGACTTCGTCCAGCTTATACCTTCATAACCCAATTCCTAATTTTTCTCCTTCATAGCTCTTCTCCCTAAGCATTCAGTGGTGGCCCTTAAACATGTGTTAGCTCAAAGTTATCTGAGGTTTATAACTCACTATATAGTAGGGCTTCACAACTAAGTAAGTAGAGGCATTCTCCGTCGTTCTTGCTTCACTCAAATTAACTAGGCTTATTTAAGGAAAAAGCTTCTAAGTTGAAATGCCTCCTATCTTCAATTACTTTCACTAAGGGGATCATGCCGTATTATATCCACTGGCTCATGTGACAACACTTAAGACTAACAGACTCTTAATATGCAACACGGGTAATGCATTGACTCCTCTCCCCCTCCCACTTCACTCAAGCTTGTCCCTAAGCCATCGTCGTGAAGGGGGGAACAGAGAGATCAATGCAAAATAATAAAACAAAATAATAAAACTTCTCACACTTAGACCAAGCAATGGGCTAAGTGGGAGAAGAAACACAGAAAACATAGGAAAACAAACACAACAACAGAAAACACAAACTTCTCACACTTAGACCACGCAGTGGGCTAAGTGGGAGAAGATATAACAAATATTAAACACATATATAACAGGTAAATGAAAAAAAAAAAAAAAAACGAAAAGAACGGCATATTAAAAGTTACTTGGTCAAGAGATGATTGGTCACTTCTGGGGCTGGCTCCCTCGAGAGCCAGACTGGGGTGGGATTCCGGGTCGGGTCACTTTCACTTTCTTCTTGGCTGGCTGCTCCAGCTCTTCTTCCTCCTGTGTTGTTTGTTTAGGTACTGGCTTTCTCACGATAGACTTTGATTTTGGTGGGGCTGGAACTTGCACGGGAATGGTCGGGGAGATCAACTGGAGCGACTGCTGTGGTCGCTTGACGGAGGGACTGCTCTGAGTGGGCTGCCTGACTTCACTGCTGGACCCAGGAGTTGTCCTCGACTGGGTCAAGGGGAGCGTCTGCTGCATCCACTTCAACATTTTCATTGAAAGCTCCACCGCTTCCGTCATCCTATCATTCTGTTTGGCACACTTCTCCGCCAAATCAGCAATATTTCCCCTCAGGGTCTGTACTTCCTCCCGATTTCCCATCAATTCCTTCCTTATCCCACCGAGCTCCTTTATCATTTCTCTCCTCATCATCTGCATCTCCTTTTTCACGTCCTGGACTTCCTTGCGCAGCTCTTCAACCTCTTCACTCGGCATGGCTTCCTCGGCTTCCTCCGGCTCTGCCTTCACCTTGTCTCCCAACGAATAGAAGAGAGTCCTGGTGCCTTGAGTCTGCAGCAACCCCTTGTTGAAGAAATAATCAACACTAAACACCTCTGGGGGTTCGCACATGACTACTAGCGGAGCGGCCTTGGCAATTCTCATGTCTATATTTCTCTGGAGGTAAGCGCCGATGAGGTGGCAGGTGTACATATGACGCCCCGGGTTGCTCGTCATTTGGTGGCACGCCTGCGCCAACCAGTATCCGAGGTGTACCTTAACACCCTTCGCCATGCACCATGTGAAGTAGAGATCGGTAGTAGTGAGAGCTGAATTCGCACTGCCCATCAAATTATAGCTGACAAATGTTTGAGCAAAACGGAGGACCCGGTCTTCGATGTGGGAGGCTTTGGAGTAGCTGGATTTAAACGCCCCTGATTTAGGGTGCGTGACCAGTTCCCATGCTGTCTGTACTTTGAAACCAGGCGTGTTCTTTGGCATCCCGACCATCCTGTCATTCCACGCCCCCTCTTCATCTTCTGCCTGGGTGAACAACCCCATCCGCAAAGACCACTCCCTAATGCTCAACTCGTACTCCTGATTAAAAAGTCTGAATGTGATAGAATCCGCGTCCAGGTCAGTGGTATTCTTCAACCGAAAAGTGGAGAAGAACTCCCTTGCTAAATCCACTGGTACCCTCTCCTGGCTGTGCTGCAACAGCCACTCGAACCCTATCGCTCGGATACAGGCGCGGAATTCTTTGTCACATGCGATCATTTTGAGCTCCCTTGAGCTGTACTGCTTTCCTGACTTAGCCATCTTCCCGGCGCTACACCTCTCCTTGTATACCGCGATCCTCTTTTGATCGTCGAACTGCCTCATCTCCTCTAGCAAACTTTTAGTCAGCCAAATTACCGGGCGTCCTAGAATCGGCTCTTCTTCAGCCTCCTCAGAGTTATAGCTGGGCTCAGGGATGGGCTCGTCGTGCTCCTCGACAGAGGTTTCCTCGGTCACAGGGGAAAGGGTCTCCTCGACCTCCTGGACGGAGGGAGCTTTCCTGGACCGGGTGGATGTAGTCGCCGGCGCCTTCCCTTTTCTTGCCTTTTCCTTGGCCAAGCGCGCCTCTGCCTCTGTTGCGTCAGGCACTAAGTCATCGACTTCATCAAGGAGGCTTCTCCTGGTGCGCCTCCTTTCTGCCCTCTCATCAACCTTGGGCTCACTTTCTTCCTGGTCATCAACCAGGTCCACGATCAGTTTCAGCCCTTCTTCGGGCTCCGGTACTTCAGTTGAATGTAGATCTGACTCCGCCAAAAGCTTTTCTGGGGTTTCCCCCTCTCCAACCAACATTGGGGTTGCCCCCTCGATATAAATGGGGTTCTCCCCCCTGACATCTCCTGGGGTTGCCCCCTCCTCCACGAACTCAGGGGTTGCACCCCTGAAATCAACCGGGGTCCCATCCCCCGTCTCCAGAATAGGGGTTTCCCCCTCAGCGATTCTCTCCAAAGTAGGGGTTTCCCCCTCAGTAGTCTTTTCAAACATAGGGGTTTCCCCCTCAGCAGTCTTCTCAAACACAGGGGTTTCCCCCTCAGCAACTTCATCTAAAACAGGGGTTTCCCCCTCACGAACTTCAACAGAAATAGGGGTTTCCCCCTCACACATTTCCCTACCCTCAAGATTAGGGCTCTCAGTTTCTTTCCCTTCTGTCTCCACCAAGGTCTCGTCATGAGTCGGTTCACCATCCTCCGACTGTTTGTGTAATGCCTCCTCTTCTTCCGCCTCTTGCGAAGCGGTTTCTGCATGCGGTGGTGTAGCGACTCGCGATCCTTCTTCAGAGAGATTCGCCGATTTCGCAGCCGAATCTGCCGGAATTGTCAGTGACGGTGCAGTCGGCGCAGACGGCATTAGACTGGCGGCGAATAGGGCATACACCTCCTTTGCTTTCTCTATACTTCCCACCTTCTGCGTCAACTCGGCCAACAAGGTTGGGTCATACTCAGTGCCCTTGGTAGAGTCCATCGGTGTAGATCTGAAAAAAAATGAAAAGAACTGGGCAATTTTTGGTTAGGGTTTCGTCCGTTTTTAGAGAGAGAAAATGAATTAAGAGAGAAGGAAGAGCAAACAAAAATTTTGTCTAATTAGGAATGACTGGAGAGAGAAGGACGACGGTTGCTTTTCTGGTGAAAAGATGGTGCGGTTGCAGGCGTGATGTAAGCAACCGTACGTCTCCCATAATTATCGGCCAGAATTTGAAATTCGAAATATCTTTTCCCTCCTTGACTCCTTCCTTCAGATTCTCCTCCTGGCTAATTCCCTCGACCATGCCCTACAAAATAAAGAAAATGAAGGTTCCAGACCCCTAGGTCGAGGTTAGGGCATAAAATATCGGTTCCCCTTGGAGTCTGGTGCTTCGAAAATATATATATATATATATATATATTTATTTATTTATTTATATTTTTTTTTTTTTTAAAGGAAAACAATTAAACTATTTACATCCGTGTTGTATTTCCGAGATTCCCTGGTTCAGTTTTGAATTTTCAAAATCATTAACTTACTCCTTGACCCAGGAATTCATCGGAAATTACCCCCGTCCTTTTAGGCAATAATAGGGAGTGTGTGTAGTGGAATCTCGTCCACAACACACAACTCGGAATTATCCCTATAGACTTTCACTCTATGACCGTTTACAAGGAAAGGAACAGAGTTTGGAGTACTTCCCTGGATCTCCACTGCTCCATTTGCTCGGATGCCAACGATGGTGTATGGGCCGATCCATTTAGACTTCAGTTTCCCTGGCATTAGCTTAAGCCGAGACTGAAAAAGGAGCACCTTCTGTCCCACATGAAGTTCCTTGACCCGGAGGTTTTTATCATGCCATAACTTCGTTCTTTCTTTGTACCACATGGCAGACTCAAACGACTCCAGCCGAAGTTCCTCCAACTCTTGCAATTGTAACTTCCTCTCTTCTTCGCAAGCTATCGGCTTCATGTTCATTTCTTTCACTGCCCAGTACGCCTTGTGTTCAATACCCACAGGTAAGTGACACATCTTACCAAACACAAGTCTGTAAGGTGACATTCCAATAGGCGTTTTAAAAGCAGTTCTGTAGGCCCACAATGCGTCCCCGAGTCTTTTGCTCCAGTCCTTCCTTGACGGATTAACTGTTTTCTCCAATATCGCCTTGATCTCGCGATTAGAAATCTCTGCCTGGCCATTAGACTGAGGATGGTAAGGAGTTGACACTCGATGGTGTACATCATATTTTTTCATCAAAGCCTCGATGGTGCGATTACAGAAATGTGTTCCTTGGTCTGAGATGATGGCTCTAGGAACTCCGTATCTATTGAAAATATTATCCTTGAGAAATTTCGCCACCTCCTTCGATTCGCAAGTTGTGGTGGCCTTAGCTTCTATCCACTTAGATACATAATCCACTGCAACCAATATGTAAGTATTCCCACAGGATGACGGAAACGGTCCCATAAAGTCCATTCCCCACACATCAAAAATTTCGCACACGATCACTGGGATCAGAGGCATCTCATCTCTCCTTGAAATCCCCCCCGTCTGCTGGCATCTCTCACAACACTGGCAGAACTCAAAAGCATCCTTATTCAATGTTGGCCAATAAAATCCGCTGTCTAGAACCTTCCTCGCTGTTTTCCTTGGCCCAAAGTGGCCTCCACATGCTAACGTGTGGCAATGATTTAACACATCTCTTTGTTCCCATTCGGGAATGCAGCGCCTAATCACTTGATCTGAGCACATTTTCCACAGGTAAGGATCATCCCAAAAATAAAATTTGGATTCGCTTCTAATCTTCATCCTCTGGGCCCGGGAAACTTCTTCTGAAATTGGCATCTCTCCCGTGACCAAGTAGTTGGCTAGATCAGCAAACCACGGTTCTGCATTCAGCGTGCGCTTCCCCTTATCCGATTCCCCTAGACCGGTCAAGGCCAAAACTGCTTCCCAGTCAGGTGGTCTAGGAAATTTCTCCAAAAGGTACAAATGTTCCTCGGGAAAGGCATCGAGTATGGCCTCTTCTGTTTCTCCTTGGAAGATTCTGCTCAAATGATCTGCTACCCTATTCTCCGTTCCTCTTTTATCTCGTACTTCCCAATCAAACTCCTGTAAAAGTAACACCCAACGGATTAACCTTGGCTTCGACTCCTTCTTAGCCAGTAAGTACTTTATTGCTGCGTGATCTGTGAAGACTATAACCCTTGACCCAAGAAGGTAGGGTCGGAATTTTTCAAAGGAATACACGATGGCTAACATTTCCTTCTCCGTGGTGTCATAATTCTTCTGAGCTTGATTTAGTGTTTTGGAAGCATAGAAAATCACATAGCTTTTTCCATCAATTTTTTGTCCTAAGACGGCTCCCACAGCGAAATCGCTTGCATCACACATTATCTCGAAAGGATGGTTCCAGTCTGGTGCCCTGATTATTGGTGCTGATACTAACCTGTCCTTAAGCAGCTGGAACGCCCTCTCGCATCCTTCGTCAAAGACGAATTCCACATCATTTTGTAACAACCGAGTGAGTGGTTGAGCGATTTTTGCAAAATCCTTTATGAACCTCCTATAGAACCCTGCATGGCCTAGGAATCCTCTTACCTCTTTTTGGTTCGTGGGGTATGGTAATTTTGATATCACATCCACCTTTGCCTTGTCTACCTGGATACCCCTCTCAGAAACCACGTGACCCAGGACAATGCCTTCAGTCACCATGAAGTGGCACTTCTCGAAGTTCAACACTAAATGCTTTTCCTGGCATCTCTGCAACACTAGATCAAGGCTGGCTAAACAAGTATCAAATGAGTTCCCATAAACGGTGAAATCGTCCATGAATATCTCAATGCATACTTCCAACAGATCCGAAAAAATGCTCATCATACATCGTTGAAAAGTCCCCGGTGCATTACACAATCCAAATGGCATTCTTCGGTATGCATATGTACCAAAAGGGCACGTGAATGTGGTCTTCTCTTGATCCTCTGGATTAACGTAGATTTGGAAATAGCCGCTGTATCCATCAAGGAAACAAAAATACTGTTTGCCTGCCAATCTCTCCAGCATCTGATCAATGAAAGGTAAAGGAAAATGATCCTTCTTTGTGGCTTCGTTCAACTTCCTGTAGTCGATGCACATCCTCCATCCTGTCACTAATCTGGTGGGTACCAATTCATTCTTCTCATTTTTGACAACTTGTATCCCAGACTTCTTTGGCACCATATGGACAGGGCTGACCCACTCACTGTCAGGAATGGAGTAAATGATTCCTAGAGCAAGCAACTTCAATACCTCCTTTAGGACCTCCTCTCGCATGTTCGGGTTCAGCTTCCGTTGTGCATCTCGATGAGCCTTTGCACTTTCTTCTAAACGGATGTGGTGCATGCAAAGATCCGGACTTATTCCCACCAAATCTGAGAGAGTCCATCCTATTGCCTTTTTGTTCCTTTTGATGACCTCCAACAACTCCTTCTCTTGTTCCTTGGTCAAGTTGTTGTTGACTATTACTGGAAATGTCTCGTCCTCCTCCAAGTAAGCGTACTTAAGGCCTGGTGGAAGTGTTTTCAGCTCTTTTTTCGTTCCATTCGTCTCCTGGGGCAAGGGATTTTTTTCTGAAATTTCCGGTAAAGTCTCTTTCCCCGACCCAGGAGATTTTTCCAAGCTGGCCACATAAGCTGATCCCTTGGACCTAGCTGATTCCGGGCTTCTGCAGAATTCCATAATGGCCTCTGTGAGCTCTTCATCTGTCAATTCTTCTGTGTTCACTGCTGCACACCATCCCACAACTTCTTTGTCAATCGAATGGCTCAACTCCGAGTTGTCGATTTGTTCCTGTATCAATTCTGTCTCAAGATATTCTTGGACTAAAGGGTTAATAACATCAATAGCGTAGAGATTCTCAACATCTAAAGGCCTTTTCATCCCCTCATCTATGCTAAAGGTATATTTTTCCCCATTATAGTCCAAGCAAATTGTTCCATCAAACACATCGATAATGGTCTTAGCCGTACGCAAAAATGGCCTCCCTAAAAGTACCCCACTAGACTCAGCAGACTCATTATCATTCATCTTGATCACGTAAAAATCAGCAGGATATAGAAATTCATGCACTTTGACTATAATATTTTCCAACACTCCTTCAGGGCAAATGCAAGTTCTATCTGCTAGCTGGATCACTACCTTGGTAGCAACCATTCTTACCCCAGTTAACTTCTTATAGATCGAAAGTGGCAAAACATTTATTGACGCCCCTAGATCACACATGGCATGCTCAACTTTGATATCCCCTAAAGAGATGGGTAATGTGAACATACCTGGGTCGGTGCATTTCGAGGGCATCCTTCTTTTCTGTATCACAGCAGACACAGTTTCTCCAATCACAATCTTCCCATCTAGCTTGGTTTTCCCTGCAATAAACTCCTTGATGAACTTACTGAAGGCGGGCATTTTCAAGGCTTGCAAGAATGGCAAGTTGATTTCCAACTTGCTGAAAATCTCCATGAGATCCTCTGTATCATCCTTTTTCTTCTTCGCCTCCCCACGATATGGAAATGGTTTTGCTCGCTTTACTGCATTTGTGGAAGTCCCAGCCTGGGTTTCATCAACTCCCTTGTTTCCTTCCTTACTTACTTCCTCAGGTTCGGGGTCTAGGAAGAACGGGTCCCTTGATCGAGGTAGAGATCCCCCTAAATCTTCCTTCTGGAGGTCTCTCTGAACAATGATCTCCCTCGGTCCAGCGCCTTCCTCTTGCTGTTTCTGACTCTGTTTCCCTTCTTTAGCTTGCATAGGCACTTCCTCATCAGTTTCCAACGTCGGCCCTTCGTAACCCCGCCCAGATCTCAAGGTGATTTGACTAATGTTTGCTCGGTCTGGCGGTTTGACGGTAGCAGGAAGTTTGCCTTCATTCCCTCGCATCTCATTCAAGGAAACTGCGATCTGGGAAAGTTGTTTTGCCATCATGTCCATGGCGGCTTTATGTTCAGACTGAGCATCTTGTAACTTGTGCACCATGTCATTGTTGGAGTGTAGGTTACCTTGCATGAACTGCTGTGAATTTACCAGATCATGGACCATGTCATCCAAACTCCGCTGTGGTCTGAAGTTGAATTGACCAGAATTTTGTCCTTGACCTTGGTTCTGTCGATAGTTGCCTTGATGATTGTTGTATTGGTTATTCGACCCTTGATTTCCCTGATGGTTATTGTACTGGCCACCCGACCCTTGATTCCCTTGATGATTCGGTTGGGAGTTCTGGTAGTTTCCTTGATTGTTTCTCTGATGAGGTGGCACATAGGAGCTTCCTGGGTTGTTCTGATTTTTGTTTCCCCAATTAGCTTGGTCCTGATTCCTATACCCCAGCTGTAATTGTCCTTCTTGACCTTTCCCTGACCAGTTGGACTGCCTCTCCGGAGGGTGTGCAAAATTCGTGAGCTGCAAAGGAGGTGGCTGGCTTTGATCATGGTCAGTCCATCTAAAGTTTGGGTGAGTCCTCCATGGAGCGTCCCTCTGTCTTCCTTGATTCCAACTTCCATCGGGATTCCAACTTCCCATCGAATTTGCTTGAGCTTGGCACTCCCCTTCGCAGGGCTGACTGTAGTATGGTTGCAGTTGCCTTTCCTCTTGACCAGGGGATTTCTCAATTTCCACTGGAGCATGCGGATTGTATTTCTCGATTGCATTTAGCAAGGCCTTTTCCAGTTTATCGATCCTATCTTCCACCTTCTTGTCTTCTTGATCCATCACTGCATTAGCTGATCCTCTCCTCAATATGCTTCGCGGGTTATCATAGGCCTTCTTTGCCTCGATCAGCCTCCCCAAGGTTTCCCGAGCTTCACTTGCCTTATTCTTGGTAAAATTTCCCCCGCTCGAGGAGTTCATCAAGTCCTTCGATTCAGGGTTTGCACCTTCGTAGAACAGATAGTACGTCTCCGCTTCTATCATCCTGTGGTTTGGACAAGCATCCAGCAGCCCCTTGAAACGGGACCAATAAGAACTCAGAGACTCATCGTATTCTTGTTTGCACTCCTGAATCTCCTTCTTCAAGGCATTCGTCTTGTTGGATGGAAAAAAGTAATCCAGAAATTCCAGTTTAAAATCTTTCCACGTGTTGATCGAGTCCGGTGGAAGCCTCAGCAGCCAAGTGTTCGCCTCCCCTTTGAGAGCAAACGGAATTGCTCGAAGACGGTAGTCCTCTTCTGTTGCCTCGTTGGGTCGCTTCTGAATGCTGCATAGTTTGCTGAACTCGTTCAAAAATTCATAGGGGCATTCGTTCCTACGCCCAGAGAAAGTAGGTAGAACTCCAAGTACATTCGTCTTGATGTCGATCGACCTCCGTCGTGGGTTCGAGACTATAGCATGAGCGGGTTCACCATCAAGATGTGCGGTGAGCGACCCTATTTCCGGATCGGGGTCTAGTAGATGAGCCATATCTGGGTCCTTCTCCTCCTCGGTCTCGGAATGCTCTGGTTCGGTTGATGTCCCTGGGTTCTCCTCTGTCGATGAATTCCACTCCTTTTCACTTTCTGACTCGAACGGAAATGGATCTTCCGTCCTCAATCCTGATCTGGTGGTGATGGTAGATGTAGATTCCTTGACTCGCCACTTGTATTGGCCACTCCCTGATCCAGATGAGCTTGCCCAACTTCCAGATTGGAAGCCTGCTTTCATAAACTGTCAGGGAGAAAGAAAATAACAGAAATCAAAATTTTATTTCCAAATCCTTAAATGAAATAACAACAAACGCCATCCATCCCCGGCAACGGCGCCACTTGAAAGGTTTGATTTTGTCTCTGCGTGTTCAAATAGGAAATAGCAGGTTCCCTAGATCCAGCAAGTCCACCAGATCACTCGGTCTAGGAACTCGTGGGTCGCGAGGAATCCCGGTCGTCGGACACACAGAGCACTTTTTCTTTCAAAAACCCTCAACCACTTTACTAAACCTAGTATAGGGAAGTAGGGATCGATCCCACAGAGAAGGATGCGTAATACTCATGTTCAAGGATTTGGGAGTGTTTTTGGTGTTGGCTGCTGCCACGCATTTTCTTGGGTTGAGGAAAATCAAAATTAACTTGACTTGGGAACTTTTAAAAATTCTTAAACTAACAGCTAGACCTAGGCAAAATCATGAAAGAGCGTAGTAGAGGAAATTTAACTATCCGACACTTGATCTAAGAAAACCTCTACACTACTAGACCTAGGAAATAAAGCTACTGTGGGGACCATGTCTGAAAAAGCAAGGTACGAATGAAAAGTTGGCAGAATAACTAACTCTCGTACTAACTGACAGTGACATCGTCTTCTACAACCAAAATTGCGTAAAACTTCTTAAGAAAAACAGCATAAGCAAAATTAAAACAGAGCAACTGACTTGAAATCAAATTAATGCATAATAAACGAAGAACTTAACAGATCTGCATACTCTAGACGAAGTAAAATAGAAATCAAGAAGAAAAAAACAGAATCTATCGAACAACTATCTTTCCACACGTCGAATCCAACCTCAGACGCTAAATCCACTCCGGATCCAAGCGTCCGACATGAACTCCAAACAACAGAAACCCTCCATCACGTCAGATTTAAGCCAGGAACTCCGAATACTCAAACAACCACAGATCTGTCACCAAATTCCACATCAAACACCTCAACATCAAAATAAACAGAGATCGACATAACAATTGAAGAAATAAGCTAACAGCAGAGAGATCTATGCAAAATGACTTGAAATTTAACCACTAAACGCAGATCCACGAACGGTAAAACAATTAAGCATCATCAACATCAAGGTCGACTCCCAAAAGTGAAGTTCGACGGTGAAAACAAGCAAAACAACTGAAATTAAAGGTAATTGTATCTTCGCCCTCACTCGGACGGTGTTGCCAAACACGAGATTTTCTAGAAAGTACCCTACCGATCACGACTACCCCAGATCCATTCCCAAGTGTGTGTAAAGTGTGTGAGCTAAGAAGAGTGAAAAAAACTGTGTCGATCTCCTTTTTGCGTTGCATGCTCTTCTATATATATAGGCGTTTGAGTGGGCCCAGCGAGGTATAGATAAGACTTTGTTGCCCTCAGCTGTAGACTCCTCTGTCACGCCAATTTTCCTTGTAAATCCTGCTCACTTCGTTCCTTTCCCTCGCTAGACCATCTCCTTCATTACTTCCTTGATCTAGCGATTTTCTTCACACACCTGGCTTAGGAAACGTGTTAGACCCAGCAAATTATAACATTTTTCGCACATTACCGATGCATGAAATTAGCCTTATCAATATGCATCTCCTTCTTCTTAGAAATTCCACCCGTCCGTTGACATTCATTGCATTGGAGAACAAAGCTAGCAGAGTCACGGAAAATGGTCGGCCAATAGAATCCACTCTGAAAGACTTTTATTGCGGTTCTTTGCACACCAAAGTGGCCTCCAGTGGGGGACGAATGGCACTTTTCAACTATAGCCACCCAATCTTCTTGAGGCACACATCTCCTAAGTATAGTATCTGCACATCTTTTGAACAAGTAGGTGTCATCCCAAAAGTAAGATCATACATCTCTATAAAATTTCTTTTTCTGTTAGGAGTAAGATCTGGAGGATGTACCTTTGCCGCCAAATAATTGACAATATCAGCGTACCATGGAAAAGTGGCTTGAGTGAAAAACAGATGCTCATCTGGTAAGTCCTCGTTGATTTCTTGAGACAAATATTCTCCTTCTACCGGGTGCTCCAACCTTGATAAGTGGTCCGCTACCACATTCTCGCACCCTTTTCTGTCCTTGATTTCCACATCAAACTCTTGGAGTAATAAGATCCATCGGATAAGTCTGGGTTTTGCATCCTTCTTTGCAAACAAATTCCTAATAGCTGCATGGTCAGTATAAACAATAGTCTTAGTTCCAACAAGATAAGCCCTAAATTTATCAAAAGAATAAACAACAACAAGCATCTCCCTTTCAGTAGTCGTGTAATTAGATTGGGTAGAATCTAAGGTTCTACTAGCATAGTAGATGACTCTAAAAATCTTGCCCCTCTTCTGCCCCAAAGCTGAGCCAACTGCAATATCACTTGCGTCGCACATGATCTCAAATGGTTGACTCCAATCAGGTGTAATGAGGATAGGGGCGCTTACTAGAGCTTTCTTCAAAGTCTCAAAAGCCTGCAAACAATCGGAAGTAAAATTAAATTTCACATCCTTCTCAAGCAATTTACAAAGAGGTTTAGAGATCTTAGAAAAATCCTTGATGAATCTTCGGTAGAAGCCTGCATGTCCTAGAAAACTTCTTACTCCCTTTTCATTGGATGGCGGTGGAAGTTTCTCAATGGCTGCAATCTTTGCCCTGTCAACCTCTATCCCTGCAGAAGACACTTTATGCCCTAGAACTATACCTTCTTTCACCATAAAGTGGCATTTTTCCCAATTGAGAACAAGGTTAGTTTCTACGCATCTCTGCAAAACCTTAGCTAGGTTATCAAGACAATGATCATAAGATTTACCAAACACAGAAAAATCATCCATAAAAACTTCCATCACTTTTTCAATCAAATCATGAAATATGGCCATCAACCAAAAGACATTTTCTTATAAGCATAAATACCATAAGGACATGTAAAAGCAGACTTATGTTGGTCTTCGGGAGCAATTGCAATTTGATTATACCCAGAATAGCCATCAAGAAAGCAGTAATAATCATATCCCCCTAGTCTATCAAACATTTGATCAGTAAAAGGTATAGGGAAATGATCTTTCCTAGTGGCTGCATTTAACATCCTATAATCAATGCATACTCTCCAACCTGTGGCTACCCTAGTGGCTATCATATCTCCATCCTGGCTGGGCACTACCGTCATCCCCCTTTTTTTTGCTACTACTTACGTAGGGCTTACCCATTCACTATCAGATATTGCATATATAATCCCCCCATCTAGTAACTTTATCACCTCTTTTCTAACTACATCTTGCATGATAGGGTTAAGTCAATGTTGGTTTTGAACACGAGGTTTATGCCCTTCCTCAAGTAAAATTCTATGCATGCATGTGGTCGAGCTAATTCCTTTTAGATCACTAATAGACCATCCTATGGCACACCTATACTTGTTCAAAACACACAAAAGCTTCTCACACTCTTTCTCACTCAATGCAGCAGACACAACAATAGGTTAAGTGTTTTCCGGCCCTAGGAAAGCGTACCTGAGATGGTCGAGGAGAGGTTTAAGCTCTACTTCTGCCCTTCTTTTCCATAAAATTTCAGGGTATCGTAGATGTTGAATGTAATGCTCTCGTCGTGTAGCTTTAATGTAAGCTCTCCTTTCTGTACATCTATCATGGCTCCCCCAGTAGCTAAAAATGGTGTTCCAAGTATCAAGGGAACCTTCTTGTCCTCCTGCATGTCAAGAACAACAAAATCAGCTGGAAAAAATAAATTCTCCAAGTCTTACCAAGACATCTTCTACTATCCCCACCGGTGTTGTCGTGCTCCGATCTGCCATTTGCAGCGTGATTGAAGTGGGACGGATGCTATCAACATCAAGTTTCCTGTAAAAAGACAAAGGCATCAAGTTAATACTAGATCCTAGATCACATAACGCACTACCCTTTACATCATTCCCCAAAACACAAGATAAAGTAAAACTCCCCTATCTTTGTGTTTAGTAGGTAATACCTTCTGGATGATAGCACTGCAATTCTTTGTTAGGCCTACTGTCTCGTACTTCCCCTATTTCCTTTTTCTTGCCACCACATCTTTCAGAAATTTGGCGTAATTAGGCATTTGTTGCAGGGCTTCTACTAGTGGAATGTTGATGTGGACTTTACTCATTACCTCCAAGAATTTGGCAAACTGAGCGTCAAGCTTCTTGCTCTTCAACCGTTGAGGATATGGGACGGAAACACTGCTCTGTGTGGGTCTATCCGGCTACTGCTGCCCAGCCGGCGGACCGCCGCGTTGAGGTGTGGCAGTCGCCGGACTTCCGCCAGTGGCCAGTCCTAAGTCTTCCTCGATCTGTTGAGGTATAGGCAGCGGGTCGCCGTGTTGAGGTGCGGCGGACCGCCGCACTGCTTCGGCAGATGCATTCCCAGGCGGCTTCTCTGCCTCCCTTCTTCCCCTGCCTAAGTCTCCTGCCTCCGGAGGTTGATATGTAGTTCCGCTATGCAGCTGCATGGCATGGCATTATCCTTTCGGGTAAACCTCTGCCAGGCTAGGAAGTGTACCTGGGGTGTGCCTGCTTCCTATGGTCGTGGCTATGATCCCGAGATTAAATTCCAGCATCTCAACTTGAGAAACTAGGGTTGCCAACCCTCTTTCCAAGGTGCTTTTGTTTCTTTCTAGATTTTCCAACTGCTGGTTCGTCACATTTCTATGTTCAAAAACTTGTGCGATTCAGATTTCCAGCAGATTCTCCTAAGTGGAGCGGGGTTGATCCTCCATACATGCACATATTTCAGAAGAGTTATCAGAGCAGTAATCTTGTGCATCGTAGGAGAATTCAGAGCAATTTGGGTCGTAGTATGATCCCCCATGATCAGAGTTATAGTATTCATCGCTAAATTCCCACTGCTGTTCGTAGCCATATGGATCCTCCATTCCTACAGGAAATTCCATAACAGAATTAAAAAAATAAAAATAAAAATAAAAATAGAAATAAGAGGAATAAAATAAAAGCGATTAAAATCCAAAGTAGCAACATTGTCCGTTTGAAGATATCACTCCAAAGTGAATTGTCTTCCCCGGCAATAGCGCCAAAAACTTGATGCACTTTTTATTAGCACTAAATAAACCTGCAAGTATACAGAGTATATATAGTATAGCTAAAGTTTAGTACCGGATATCGAACACGGGGAAGACGAACACAAAGTGTCTATCCTCTACTAAGACTCAAATACTATCTGGAAAAACATGTGGGTTTTGAAAACTTCTGGAAAACTAAAAACAATAGAAAGCATAGACCAACTAAAAGTGAATAAAACACGGAGAAAGACGATAGAGATAAGGGAATCCCAGTGATGTGTGTTCACAATTAATTCCAACTACAATACCCTAGCACAGTAATTACTTTGATAGAACGAGTCACCTAGCTTATGCTCATGCAATACAAACGTTGATTACAAGATTAAGGTTGTCAATCCTAACACGTAACTCCAAAAAGCTCCTAAGACCCTTGAAAAGTCCTCACTCTCAATTAACAGTTTAGTTTTAAGGGAAGCTAACTGTAGCGTCTACTAAGTGGATCTAACTCGCTAGAACTCTGTCACAGTTATGAAGCAAGTTATATTAAATCTTACACAATTGTGTCACTCAATCATGCAGCATCAAAATTACTTAGAGAAGAAACAAAGTAAAAAGAAAATGGATATTAAATAGAAAAAGGAATTTGTATAACCAAAGTCGTTACTAACACTTTCCTAGAATCCTATGAGTTTAGTTATACATAAATGAACGAGCTAAAAACATTGATTGAAGGGAAGTCAATTTGAACATAAAACTAAAGCAAATAAAACCCGTAGGTTGAATCCTTGTCGTTCTTGATGTTCTTGAAATCCTTCTCCAACTCCTTGCACCAATGAAGTACTCTAGGTCTTGATCTCTATGAAGTATTTTTCAAGTAGAAGTTCTCTCCTTTTGATGAAGATTGATGTCTTATTTATAGGGGAAAGCCATTCCTTGTTGTAGAAGGAAAATATCTCCAAAATATGGTAAATCTGGGCGCAAATCTAGGGCTTCTCGAATTCGCCGCCTTTCTCCGGCGGGCCGCCGACCTTGGCCGGCGGTCGCCGCGTTCGAGTCCATAGAGTTTGTTCCCTCGGCGGCGGACCGCCGCACGTCTTCCGGCGGTCGCTGGACAAGACTTCTCTTCCAAGCATATTTTTCCGAGGCGGACCACAGTATTCATCTCGCCCGCCGGCGCCGGCGGTCGGTGCACACATCCGCGGCGGTCGCCGGTCGCCGGCTGACTCCAGATTTCCAAACATGGCGTTTGGCTCCCTTTTTCGGCTCAATTATGCAAATTTCTCACAAAACACGTCAAAATACCAAAATAGACAAAATATGGAAATAATGGACGTGTAGAGTGACTTTGTCATTAATAACGGACCAAATAATGGCCTTAAAAACAGTGCAAAAAACGAGCGTATCAACGATTTTCCCTCTTCTTCGAGTGAGATCAGCCCACCCTGATATCAGATTACAGTCTGGGAACTAGACATAAGATCTGTGCTTTAGTACTGAAGATCTTCACGTGGAGAAGGCGCTAGCTATCTTCGATTCTTTGTAGAATCGTCAAGGTAAAATAACTAAACTGTAGAAAAGCATGTTTTAAGTTTTAATTAATTTAAAGCATGATTTATTTGAGTTATGAGCATGATACATGTGATAATTGCGCGAGTAGAATTTGTCTAAACAATCTGCTAAATAGAAGGATTATTATGTAATCGATTTATGTGAGCGCTTCCGCTGCCAAGCCCTTCAATTGGTATCAAAGCCAGTCTTTAGCTCTAATTATTTTAAACGCGAAATTCATGTATGCATGTGTTTTTGTTTTCGAAGCATGTTCTTGTTTTTAGTTGTTAATTATTATGCATGACGAACTTAAGAACAATTGAAACAAAGAACTCAAATATTTGGAACGCACGAGACTTGCGATTCGTCGACGCTTGCACCGAGACGAATCGCGCTACATGCGATCCAATTAGGGTTGTCGAGCGAGTGGGAGCGAGGGAGGTGATCGACCGAAGACACGCAGACGAGGGAAGACTCGTGCGTGCTGCCGGTGAGACCGCCGGTCCCGGAAACCATCGAAAATTGCAGCCGTTCAGTGGGAGAATCGAGGCGATCACGCAGGGACGTGAACACGAGCATGGGATCGTCCACGCCGCCGGCGAGACCACCGTTTTTGGCTTCTCCAATGCTCATGGCCTTCGACGGTGGTAGCCGTAGACGGAAGCCGCTGCTCGTCTGAGAGTAGCGGCGGTTCTACCGGCCCAAACCCTAAACCTAACCTAAACCCTAACCCTAGTCGAACCCTAGCCGATCGTCGCCAACGTCGACGGAGGGAGATCTTGGCTGCCGGAGAGAGCTGAACGGCGAACTTGCTGTTCCGGCTAGAATCTCCAGGTGGATTTTGGTCGTTCGTCATGCGAGCCAACCTCGTACGACGAGATAACGATGAAATATTATTTTAATGATTATTTGATTCCTAAATTAAAACATATCATTAAAATATTATTATTTAATTGAAATAAAATATTTTGGGATGATTTTCCTAGATTTTAGGAATATTTAGATTATTGATTATATTTATGGAAATAAATATTTTTATTTTATTCCTAGATGATATGGACTAGAATAATTTAATAGTTTCCTAATTATATTATATATTATATATCAGCCCACCCTGATATCAGTTTACAGTCCGGAAACCAGACAGAAGATCCGTGGTTTAGTACTGAAGATCTTCACGTGGAGAAGTCTGTAGCTATCTTCGATTCTTTGTGGAATCATCAAGGTAAAATAGCTAAACCGTAGAAAAGCATGTTTTAGGTTTTAATTAATTTAAAGCATGATTTATTTGAGTTATGAGCATGATTCATGTGATAATTGCGCGAATAGAATTTGTGTAAATAATCTGCTAAATAGATTAGGATTATTATGTAATCGATTTATGTGAGCGCTTCCGCTGCCAACCCCTTCAGGTAATTCTAGCTGCGAATTATCTTTCTCGGGCCTTGGACCACCTAATTCGAGGAAGGAAGGAGATGAGGTATTGTACAACCCGGTATACAATGGGGGTGTCCCACCTTGCTTATGCAGATGACATCATAATTTTCACGCAAGCTAGGAGAGCCACAATTTAGAAGCTCAAGGGATGTCTTAAGCACTATATGGAGTTCTCTGGGCAGAAAATTAATGAAGATAAGAGCAGTTTCTATATTTATAAAAAGCATAACGCTTGGGTAGCAAGAGTAAAGGCTGTGGGAAGCTTTCAACAGGGGACTCTACCTTGCACGTATCTTGGCATCCCTATTTTTCGTGGGCCCAAGAAGAAAAATCTATTTATTGTTGAATGGTAAGAGAGAGATTGTCACGACCGCCCTTCTAGGGTATAATAAATGCGAAGATCGCGACCTAGGCGGATTTAAATGCGACAAGAACGTAGGCTAGGGTTTCATTAAAAGGGTTTGACCAACGTAATTAATGAACAATTAAAACAATATGGCGACAGCTTAACAATGAAATCCAATGAAGAATAGGTATCACAATTTATGCTCAAAACGATAAGGGTTTAATATATCCAAAATGTATCATGTCTCGATATTCTAAACAAAATGGAATAAGTTCAAACTCAATGAAACGATAAGAAGTTCATGTTTCAGCGGAAGCATCCAAGAGAAAAGTGAAGTTATGTATGAAGACACAGCTCCACTCAATGTTTCAAAATGACCATATTATTATTCAATTAGTTTTCTCAACACCGCCAACCGCTCGTCGCCGCTCAACCTGCACATAGGGAAAACACATGCAGGGCTGAGTACTTTAACATACTCAGTGGACTCATGCGAAAACATTTTAATAGATATGCCATCCTTACCATAGTGAACTCGAGTTTTGCATTTGAATATCATCGAGTCTCACAAAATAATTTCATAGACTGGCCAGTCAAACAATTTCCCCCATTTTCTCAACAATCCACAATTCACATCAATTCCATAGTGCGACGAAAGTGTGGCCACACTATCCGCCCACGAGACCGGCCGATTAGCAAGGACGGCTCCCGATCCCAACTGTGTACACTAACCTGATAGGGTTTGCGGCCCTACTCAGACCTGAATTCGTTTATATATATCTATAGCCTAATGGAGTGAACTCACAAACTAAGCATCAGGCACACAATATCATCAAAACAATCACAGGCATGACATAACTTTTTAAGCCACCCTTATAACACCATAATCATTATTGTAGTAATAAAAGAGTTTAGTAAATAAAGCCCACCTCGACTCCTTAGATCTCAAGTACGCTCTTCCCCTTGCTATCACACCGAGAGCGCGGGTTATCACCTTTAAATTATGTGTATCACAAGTAAGTCTCAATCATCTATTCAAAATTATGCATGTTTCTATCGTTTCTCCCTTTCCCCATCGATTCGTTTTATATCATCATTCAAAAATCCAGACATGCTCATCATATCAATTTTATTCGCACCACAACTCCAGATCTATCATCAAAACATGTCACGCATGAGTGTTCTTCAACACATATCACACGCACACACACAAACACACACGCACGCGTACCGATGCACACACACCCGCACATCACTTCCTATTCATCAATTGTTTCCACTTTTCACTCGATCTATATGCATGAGGGTTCAAGAACACCGATTAATTGGTCAGATGAGAAAAGATAGATCAAAATACCTCTTCTTGATAAAAAAACGATCGGTAGAAACAAAGTAAAATCTTGATTCTTCAATAATTCTTGAGGCTTCAACTTGAATTCTTCTCAAAAGATGGAGAATTCTTGGAGATTAATAGAATAAAAATTGAGAGAGAGTGGGAGAGAAAAGTGGCGTGAGGGAGAGAGGGAGTAGGCGTGTAGTTTAGTGGCTAGGGTTAGGTTTTCTCCCATGTATTTATAGAGTATGAAAATTAAATCCCATAATTAAATAAATAAAAGATTTGGGATGATTTGGTGGTGGAAGTTGGCGTGAATTGTGTAGATAAAATAAGGAGTATTCGAATTATATGCTATTTAATTATCATATGATTTAATTATCATAGAGTAGAATAAAATATCACGGAGCAGAATAAAAATAATAAATTCTCCCAATAAATAGGGAGTAGGCGATTTTTACATATTCTCCCACAAGGAATTAAATTCAAATCCTAATTTAAATAGTATATGGTAAGATTTGCTAGGATATTTATATTTATTCATGGAATAAATAAATAAGGGATCAAATAATATAATAAGCAATTCCTTCTTCCCTTAAATAAGGGGATTTTCGAAATCTCCCTAGGAATAAGGTAGGGGTCAAATTTCTCATAGAGAAATAAAGAATAATTGGACTTTGGATTTAATTTGGATAATTATCCCAAACAAATAATTAAATCCAAGAAAAATAGGATTCCTCTCCAATAAATCTTGGGGGTCGAAAATTCCAAATAAAATGTGTATGATATTTATGATGAACCTATTAATCTCACTCAGTCAAATATATTTCACCCCGCATCAAATATTCACACAGTCACGTCACAATCTCAACCATTTTGACTATTTCACTTCCACATCACCTTCTCAATGACATTGACCTTTCAAAGTCCACGTCATATATTCCACATCTTTGACTATTCAATAGCTACGTCATATACTAAACAAATTTGACTATTCAAATCAAATCTCAACTCCAAATCGGAATTAAGTCACAAAGAAATCATGCAATTAATTCACTCATCAATTAATTCACATACTTCACGGCATTAAAGCATTTAATCCAAAAAATTTATGACTCGAAAATTAGGGTTCAGAAAGTGGGGCGTTACCGAGATATTACTGCAAATTGTTTTTAACTGAATGATGTAAAAAGGGGGGGAAAGTTGAAAAGTTTTGAATTTTAAATTTGGTGCAGAAGGTGAATGGTCGCTGACTTCATGGAGACCGTTCCCTCCCCTTCTCTCACCTCTATTTATCAATCATTCCCTCTCTCACTTCCTTTAAATTCGGCAAAATCCCTAACCTCCTCCAATATCTAAAATCCCTAACTTCATTTCTCTCAATTTCAGGCACAACCAACCTCCACCACCAATGGACAAATCATCCACAAGCCGTTCTCAGTAAACACTCCACCGGGCGCGTCGACTCTGACAAACCCCAATTTCTGATATCATGACGCCGCCAACTACACAGTCGATGATATCCCCGAGTTCAAGCACTTTCCAGCCAACGAAGAAGTCCGCAAGCAGTAGGTACCTTAAAATCATCGGGGACATGGTAGGTGATGCACTTTTTATTAGCACTAAATAAACCTGCAAGTATACAGAGTATATATAGTATAGCTAAAGGTTAGTACTGGATATCTAACACGGGGAAGACGAACACAAAGTGTCTATCCTCTACTAAGACTCAAATACTATCTGGAAAAACAAGTGGGTTTTGAAAACTTTTGGAAAACTAAAAACAATAGAAAGCATAGACCAACTAAAAGCGAATAAAACACGGAGAAAGACGATAGAGATAATGGAATCCCAGGGATGTGTCTTCACAGTTATGGTTATACAAAATTTCAACTACAATACCCTAGCACAGTTATTACTTTGATAGAACAAGTCACCTAGCTTATGCTCGTGCGATACAAACGTTGATTACAAGATTAGGGTTGTCAATCCTAACACGTAACTCCAAAAAGCTCCTAAGACCCTTGAAAAGTCTTCATTCTCAATTAACAGTGTAGTTTTAAGGGAAGCTAATTGTAGCGTCTACTAAGTGGATCTACTAAGTTATATTAAATCATACACAATTGTGTCACTCAATCATGCAACATCAAAATTACTTAGAGAAGAAACAAAGTAAAAACAAAACGGATATTAAATAGAAAAAGGAATTTGTAAAACCAAAGTCGTTACTAACACATC
This sequence comes from Salvia hispanica, assembly GCF_023119035.1. Taxonomy (NCBI): domain Eukaryota; kingdom Viridiplantae; phylum Streptophyta; class Magnoliopsida; order Lamiales; family Lamiaceae; genus Salvia; species Salvia hispanica. The sequence goes on along the minus strand of NW_025952364.1, from coordinate 4,853 downwards.
TCTAGAATCCTATGAGTTTAGTTACACATAAATGAATAAGCTAAAAACATAGATTGAAGGGAAGACAATTTGAACATAAAACTAAAGCAAATAAAACCCGTAGGTTGAATCCTTGTCGTTCTTGATGTTCTTGAAATCCTTCTCCAACTCCTAGCACCAACGAAGTACTCTAGGTCTTGATCTCTATGAAGTATTTTGCAAGTAGAAGTTCTCTCTTTTTGATGAAGCTTGAGGTCTTATTTATAGGGGAAAGCCATTCCTTGTTGTAGAAGGAAAAGATCTCCAAAATATGGTAAACCTAGGCGCAAATCTAGGGCTTCTCGAATTCGCCGCCTTTCTCCGGCGGGCCGCCGCACCTTGGCCGGCGGTCGCCGCGTTGGATTCCAGAGAGTCTGTTCCCTCGGCGGCGGACCGCCGCACGTCTTCCGGCGGGCGCCGGACGAGACTTCTCTTCCAAGCACATTTTTCCGAGGCGGACCGCTGCATTGATCTGCCTGCCGGGCGGCGGCGGTCGCCGCACATATCCGCAGCGGTCGTCGGTCGCCGGCTGACTCTAGATTTCCAAACATGGCATTTTGGCTCCCTTTTTCGGCTCAATTATGCACATTTCTCACAAAACATGTCAAAATACCAAAATAGACAAAATATGCAAATAATGGACGTGTAGAGTGACTTTGACATTAAAAACGGGCCAAATAATGGCCTTAAAACAGTGCAAAATTCGAGCGTATCAGTAAGGAAATTCGTCCTAGGCGACCAGATGAGTGAGGTTTTCTCTCTACTGGCTAAAAATTTTAAAGAAAAAGAAGGTCGAGCTGCTACTACTCCTGGAGAAACCCTAATCGGAGATATACCCACGAAGGAACAAGTGGCAAAACCTTCTAACACATCACCTTCCACTCAGAATCAGATCCCTCTGTTTGAGACAGCATGAACAGTCGGGATTCTCGAACAAAGATTGGAGATCGAGGGAGAAGTTGAAGGGATTCAAAAACCAGTAGATGAGAAACCAGCAGAGAACGTACACGAATTGGTAGATGTGGACGAGTTGGTGTCAGACGATGAGAAGAATGCACTGAGTCAAAGGGCGAGAGAGGAGTTAAGAAACATGCGGGTAGAGGCTGCAATGTTATGTAATACCCACTATTTTATTACCATTTTTCTTCAAGTTTAATGTCGAACTAGAAATGTTTGTTAATTCAAATTACTTTCGATTTAGAAATATTAGTCGATGACTTTGCTTGTTTGCTAAATTGAAGGTTGTCTATTAGGCTAAAATAAATTTCGTATATAGGTATTAAATTAAATATAATAAACGTCAAGAAAGAATACGAGGTTACTTTGCTGATCCAGAAAGTTCGAATACATATCAAGCTACTCTCTAGTTACAAAATAATTTACACACGTGTTGATGAGAAAGAATTAAAGAATACAAATATGCAAATGTTGGGCCTCTCTTCTTAAGCCCGAGTCACACCTTGCGCAGCCCGAGAGTTTGGCCCGTCGGCCCGAAGGTCAGCCCAATAACAGCCCAATAACTCTTTCTCCTATGGGTACAACCTGCAATGTATAGACAAAAACTAATAAATATTGTAAGGTATATTTTTTTCAACATCAAACCAAGCAAGGGAAGAAGGCATCCTCACTTTATCAAAGGAGGTCAAAATGATCCCAAAATGGCAGCTGCACCAAATCTGCCTGAATCAAGCAACCACCTGCACCCCTACATGTCCAAACAAGTGATTTTATGAAGGGGGTATTTGTGCTTCAAGAAAGAGACGAATGTATTAATTAAAAGCTTAGTGAAGATCTTAAAAAGAAGGATTTGCTGCAAGAAGAGAACAAGTAATACAACAGCTCCATTAAATTCTCACGAGTACACATTCTGCTATAAATTCCCCTCCAAACCACCCTTGAACACTCTCCTACACACCTTCAAATTTTTCCAGCAACACAGCAAGTTTGAGTGGAAGAAAGATGAGGTTTTAAGAGCTGAATTCTCAAAGCAGCCGCAGCTTCAATAGGTAATTGCCTCAACACCCAACATCATGCTTTACATCATATAAACCAACCCCAATAGATAGTCAAGAACTTAGAACCATAGATGCTCAAGAATCAAAATGCGAACTTAGCAATATCAACACAGTAGGTCTCATGTGCAAGTTAAGACATCAAGGCTTCATCAATTTAGTTGCTGCCCTAAGCTTCATAATTAGTGATCTTTTGCATCAAAGCCAATGACTAATTGCAAAATATTAAGCTCATCCTAGTGACTAAGAACACCCAAGATGTTGAATCGAGCATCAACCGAGAACTCCAGATTTACGGAATAATTAAAGGGGTTAGGGGAAAGGGACTTATCTTAGACGACGGACTGCCCGGCATGGAGAAAACGCCGGCGTGAGGCCGACGGCGGAGACAAGCGGCGCTGCTCGCCGAGGCTGACGGCATAGGCGCGATGGCGACCCCGGAACTTCCACGCGCGACGGAGAAAGAGACGGAAGAAGAAAGGCGACGCCTTTCCCTTGTCGGCAACTTCACCGGGGAGGAACGAAACGAGAGGAGGGAGTAGACGCTGCTCGCTTCTTCAATTTAGGAAATATACGAATTTTGGGAAAGTGTGCGAATCGGAGAAGGGAGGCGGAGCCGGTGTCGCTCCGGCGATGCAGAGACGCGACGATTCATCGGAAAGGTGTCGATTCTTTTTCCAGTGAAGGGAGTAGGAGGCGCTGCTGTTCTAAATTGGGGGATTGTGGATTTTGAGGAGTGAAGTATCGGTGGAGAAGAACCGATGGAGGCGGCGAGTAAATGGGACTCTGTTTTGGGCCTAAGACCAATTTAGGTTGATTGACAAATTTAATCATTTGGGCTAAGCCCCATTGGAATTATTTAAGAGTATATTTTTATGGCTGGGCCTATCTATTTACGTTGAGTAGTGGACCGATTTTTGAGATGAAAGAAACGAGCTGGGATTTATAGGTTGGGCCAAGGAGCTATTTATTTTGGGCCGAGATTTAATCATGTGAGGTTGGGATTTATTTAAAGAAATTGAGCTTGAACCTTAATTATTTAATTCCCGAATAATTTATCGAGTTTCCAAAGATGGAAACATATTAAAGTAAGACGCGAAGGATCGACCGGCATCGCCCCGCGACGCCATGGGCGATCTTAAGAAAATTCAAAGAAAAGATTTAAGAAAGGATTTTTCCAAGAATCCATATTAAATGCTCAAGTAATTATTTTAAAGATAATGGAACTTCTTCGAACTTAGTAAAGTGAATTAATAAATTCTACAAAGTAATGAAGCCGAGGTGGGGTTTAGAAAATCCTATAAGCCGAGACTGAGATATAAGTGCTACCCAATAGGATGCATGCATTCACGTTTAATTTTTCTTGACTTCTTAAAGTCTAATTAAGTATTATTTTATTTCCTAAAGGGACGTCTTCGCACGTCGTCTAAGGCCAAGTTAAAGAAATTTACGGAAAGGGATTTAGCTTTTGAGGTGGGCATTTCTTTCAAAACGTGATTTCAGTATGAAAATGTGAATCTTTGCTCAAGTATGTTGTCATGCCATGTTTTGTTTTATGATTACCTATCTGCTTGGCTATGCCAATTTAGTTAAATCGAATTCGGGTCCCAGTAGGGCCGCAAACCCTACTCGGACTAGTGTACACATGAGGGGACCGTGAGCTAACAAAAGGGGTTGGCCGGTCCAGTGACCGTCGTGGAATGTGGCCACATTCCCGGTTCACACAAGGTTCAGATATGGTATATCTATGTTATGTGATTGCGCAATCAAATCTTTACTAAAGGAAAAGGATTTTAGTGACTCGGGTCTTTTAAGTAAAACCCCGTGATCACTCAACTGTGGCATTGACAATTAAAGATAGAACCATTTTTGGCAATGTGCCCACTGAGTATATCAAATACTCAGCCCTGCATGTTATTTTCAAATGTGCAGGTTGAACGTGGACGAGCAGGCGAAGGTGTTGGGACAAGCTTTTTTTTTAAATAAGTAGTTAGGTAGCCCAAAGTAGCATGTCTTCATACGTGCTATTTTGTCTTGGACTCTTCCGCTGCAAATCTAGAATTTTGTGCTAGAAAGCTATGAACTTAGTCTTGATACTCTGAACACGTTTTGACTATGTACCCATATGCCTTTGATACTTTTGTTTTAAGTGATTTCATCCTTTTATTGTTGTCCCTTGATTATTGAGAATCGTTTAGTCGCGAAATAGCTACGCTCACTAGCACTAGGGAGTTGTGGTCGTGACAGAGTGGTATCAGAGCACCGTTCTTTCGCTCTGGACCCAAGAACCTTCTTTCAAGCCTTAGTCTAGAATGATAGCACTAGGCTAGAACATGACTTAAATGGAAAGTTAAAGGACCCAACACCTCGACTCGTCACGTTCAACCACAGCAAAGGAGGTAAATACCTATGTTCTTAAAATTTTCTAAAGGAAAATTTTTTTTTAGTCATGCAAAAACTACGCAACTTTTTTTCAAGGAAATGTATCTTGCATGAAACTTATTGAGTTGCTTTTGACATTAAGTGTAATGTGCTATGCATAATCAACTATGTGATCTTTGAGCTTATGGTGATGGAGTTAATAACTCATAGTTGGGACTACGCATGCGAACATAGAATGCCTAAGAAGGACGTTAGACTAAACGCTCTTGAACAGTGTTGTAAGTTGATGACTTCCTTACCGCTTTTCTAAGCGATAAAATGAACAAGTATATGCAAGTTAGGGCAAACCCCTAATTTTGTTTTAAGAATGAGGAAATATAGATGAATGTGTCTAAAAGTGGACCCCACACCTTTTCCTCTACCCTATCTCTTGACGAGACC
>NW_025952363.1:0-2000 GCF_023119035.1 Salvia hispanica | reverse complement strand
TAAGAAATGAAATGAAACTCTTTTTTTTCTTTAACATTTTCTTTTATTTATATTTATTTTATACTATAAAATGATTTTATAAATTTATAAAAATATCATTGTATGAAATCTGAAATCAAACAAATATATATATATATATAGGGGTGTGTTAGGGTCTTTACAGCATCTTAGTGTAAAACACAACACTAATCACAATCCTTGGATCATTAGATTGGATGGTTGTGATTAGTTACATTATCATACTAAAAATCTATATTATTAGCCGAGGTACATTATTAGATATATATATATATATATATATATATATATATATATATATATATAGTCCCATTATCCACAAATCCACTCTTAAAGACCGAACCACCGAACCCTACCAAATTAGGGCTTTTAGATCTAGTTTTTTATGGATAAGATACATAAATTTATAAATTATTTTCGCCTTCATCACGAGCCTATTTTAATTCATCCGAAGGTAAATAAGTCATACTAACATGTTACGAAGATTTAACTTCGTTCCAGAATATATTACTTCATTCTAGTAGGTTTTTACTTCATTCTAGTAGGTTTTTACTTCATTCCAGTAGGTTTTTACTTCATTCCAGTACGTAAATGTGGTTTCGCCGTCGCGTGCCGTTCTTTCTCTCTACAATATCTATCACCACCGCCATGGCGCTAATATTGGTTTAATAAACACATGGAATAATGTAATAAATTATTGGAATGAAGTATGTGTAGAAGCATTTGAAGTCCTACTGGAATGAAGTAAAAATCTTATCCAATGAAGTAATAACGTTCCTGAATGAAGTAATAAACTCACTTGAATAAATTGCATTTTTAAATGTTAATCAAGCAAAAACCCACGTCAATGAATTTGAATGAAACATATGTTGAATCATTTCAAAACCTACTGGAAGCAAGTAAAAACATGTTGTAGTTTCAAGGTATTAGGTACAGAATGAAGTAATAAACCTATACAATGAAGTAAAATGGGCTAGTAATGAAGCAGAAAAAATTTTCACAGCAGCACATCTCATCAAAAAAACTAGATCTAATGGCCCAGATTTGGTCTCTAGTTCGGTCTTTAAAATTGGTTCGACATTGATCACAACTCTATATATATATATAGGTAGGGGAGCATTATGGTGACACCATAGTTAAAATGGAAACCTAACATCATAATATACTCAGGCAAAAAAGTTGTAACATCCTAACTTTTTTCATCTTATTAAGGTGGGAAGAATGTAATATCTCAATTTTTTTTTCTTTTTCTTTGTCGAAATGTTATCGAATGTTTAGCCAAAAAAAGAAAATTAAAGAATAATATAAATTATTATAATTCTAGTAGGTGAAATGTCATAAATAAGTGAGCATATGGTCACACTAACGAACCAAACTTTTTGATTTTACGAGTCTAACTACCGTTATACATCTCTAATACTATGAAATGGAATTCAAGAAATTAAAAGTGTACATGTGTGGCCTATAAATTAAATCCCAGCCTACTTCTTAAATTTTTGGAGTCATCATGGAAGGCCCAACTCTCATCTTCTCTTTCATGCATATGGCAGCCCAATATAACTCCCCAACTCCACGTGTCGTTCACAGAAGCGGCCAAATCCTCCCCTACCGCCTGAAAACAAATCACCATCATATTCTCGTTGTCATCTTCAAGATATACTACAATTTCCATCACAGTTGATCAATTCAAAGAAATCGAGAGCTAGAGAAAAGAATTCTTTTTTTTTCTCTTTTCAAAGACAATTTTCCAACCTAAGGTAATCACTAATCCCACTTCTTTTATTTCAAGCATCATCATCTAATAGACAAATTTTAATTTTCGGAACCAACAATCACATAAGAAGTTTCATAAACCACAAGAGCAACTTCAGCCATGAATTTAAAGCTTTCAACTCCTCCTTGTTAATCAAAATCTAGATAGAAGTTTACTAAAATATAAAGGAAGAACTTAGCTTTTAGATATGGGATTGTGGCTGCCCGGC
>NW_025952362.1:0-5181 GCF_023119035.1 Salvia hispanica | reverse complement strand
CAGCGTGATCCCCCTCGCCCCATTTCGACGTCGGAATCGTCGAGCTTGATCGGGGCGGACTAGGGTTCCGATGAATCTTGGCCGGCAGCGCGCGCGAGCCCTTTGCTCGCCGGCGCGTCGCCCCATAGTCGTCGACCCTCGGCTCCCACTTAATCGACGAGTTCGTCGAACTCGTTTGGGCGCCGATTATGATGAGACCTTCTCACTCGTCGCTATGCTTAAGTCAATCTGGATTCTTCCTATCCATCGCAGCCTACATGGACTGGGAAGTTTGGCAAATGGATGTCAAGACCGCCTTCTTGCATGGCAGTCTTGAGGAAACCATTTACATGAAACAACCCGAGGGCTATGAGGTTAAGGGCAAGGAACACATGGTGTGGAAGCTTAAAAGATCCATTTATGGACTCGAAACAAGCATCCAGAACGCATGGAACATGTGTTTCGATAAAACTGACTAAATCATTTGGTTTTGATCAGTGCTGAGAAGAGAGTTGCGTATATAAGAAAGTTGAAGGTGCGAAATACTTGGTGTTCTGCTTAGTAACAATTTACGTAGATGACATCTTACTAATTGGAAACAATAATAAGATGTTGTCGTCCGAAAGAAAAATGGTTGTCTACCCAGTTTGAGATGAAAGACTTGGGAGATGCGGGACACATTCTAGAAATCAAAGTGACTGCAGACGTGTCGCAAGAAAAGAATGTTGTGCTTCTGTCTCAAGAATCCTACATCGATATCTGTACTCGCAACGTTTTAGCATGAAGAATTCCAAGAAAGGTTTTGTTCCCTTCAGTATCATGGAACTCATCTACTAAAGGAGATGCGTGTCCTCATTTACACATACAGAGATAGAGGACATGAAAAAGGTTCCATATGCCTCGGCAATTGGAAGTCTCATGTATGCTATGTTGTGTACACGACTCTGATATATGCTTTGCCGTAGGCATGGTGGCAAGATATTAGTCGAACCCTGGCCAAGGACATTGGATCTGCAGTAAAGAATATACTCAAGTACCTGAAAAGGACTAAAGAGTATGTTCTAGTTTACAAGGCATTTGATCTATGTCCGATGGGGTACACGGATTCAGATTTTCAATCTAATCGTGATTCGAGGAAGTCTACTTCTGGTTATGTGTTCACCTTGGGAGGTGGAGCCGTTATATGGAAGAGTGCAAAGCAGAAATGCATTGCGGACTCGACCATGGAAGCCGAGTACGTAGCTGCTTCTGAAGCTGCAAAAGAGGCTGTATGGCATCAATTAACGAACTGGCATCGGAATCGGGCGCATAAATAACAATCACATAATAATCGGATCTATTTAGCAGATTATTTAGACAAAACCTATTCGCGTAATTCTGCACATGTATCATGCTCATAACTTGAATTAATCATGCTTTAAGAATATTGAAACCTAAAACATGCTTTTCTACGGAAAGCATGAAAATGATACCTAAATAATTCTCCAAAGAATTGAAGATGGCTAGCTTCTTCTCCACGTGATGCTTTGAGTACTAGATCACAAATCTTCTCTCTGGTTCCGAACTGTATCCCAATATCGGTGTGGGCTGATCTTACTAGAATACTGGGACTTAAATAAAGAAGACAGAAGAAATTCTTTTGAAATAGAGAAGGAATTCGAAAATTCCTTCAGCTTAGGGGCTTGAATGAAATTTTCGAAAAGAAAATTTTAAAGATAAAATTGTGATATTTTTGTCTCTTTTACATCTCCCTATTTATATTAAGTTTTTTTGCAGGCCAAGGCAAGGGGATACTATGGAAGGTTTTGGATATGGGCTCATCCCGATTTACTTTTTACTAAACTAAATTGAACCCACAATTTAATATAAGTTATAATTGGAATATTACGAGCAACCACTACAGAAGTAAATATTGAACTCCCCCCATCCAAATCCGAACTTACAAGTAATCCGTTGAGTTTAACTTTTATTTTTCCCCGTGTTTAAGATTAAAATGTCCATTAATTAATTAATGTCGTCTATTGACTTAATTAATTAACTATCTTATTAATTCCAAGAGTAGACTTAGCATGAAACGCTTATTTATTATTCATAGAGTAATCACACTCCGACTAGTTAGGTTCCGAATAATAAAACCTTGTTTCACGCTCCTCTTGAGGACATTATCAAACGAGACTCAGCTCGCGCACGATTCAATATAATAGCAATCCTAGCACCGCTAGATATTGATCACCACTACCCAATATGTCAGGATTATTGGGTTGCGAAATCCCGCACCATTTGATAAGTCAAAGCAGTGCATAATCAATACCGTATGCTCAATGCTAACCTACATTGATTAAGAAATAGAATATTTATCAAGACCTTGCCTTTCAGTAGATAGCCTAAGGCAAGTCTTGCTGTTAGATCCGTTCGGTGCTATACCACACCAATGTCATCTTATTTGAGTAAGGCTTAGAAATATGCGGATTGACATTGCAACCTTTCTCGTTGGATAGTCAAATTCCAACTAGGTTGTGAAATTCATCTTTTTTCTTTGTTTAGAACTGACCGTATTACCTTAAAGTGGACGACGCCCACAACCGGTCTACTAAAACAAAGACTTAGACTTTGTTAAGTTAATTTATACATTTAAACATGCAATTAACATCCATTAAATGTAAAACATAACAACATTATGACAAAAAATAATCTATTTTATTTATTGGAAAATAAAATAAGAGTTTTACTTTTAATCACTCAAAGTGTTTTTAGTATCAAACCAAACCCATGCATATGGAAGGGATAGGTGTTAGATAAAAGACTCTTTCTTTTCTATAAGTAAAATTAAGAAAATTGAAGTATATTGGCATTTTTTGAGTATAAGTGGGGTTGTTGGAACTTTCTAAAAGCTTTTTACAGTTTATTTTGAATTTGATAAATTGCTTGTATATTGTAAACACTCTTCATTTAATGAGAAAATAAATGTTTTTTTTAACTGTATTTTTTTAATGGGTATTGGGTATTTAATTATATATTAAATTGTTAATTGGGGAAAGTAAAATCCAAGTCTTCACTTTAAGGGTTTGGGGTTTGGGGGGAAGGGGTCATAAAAGGGGTCCCCCGTTTTTTGTAAGTAAAACTTTTTTTCCCCTAGATAGGCTTTTACCTTCGTGAAAGGCGTGTCCTCTGTCTTTACCCAAATGACTAGGGCAAGGTGTGGGAAAAATTGAATGGTTTTAAAAAACACGTCTTTTTTGTATCTCGAAGACGATGTCTTAATTTTATTTCCAATCTTTTTAATAAATAGGGCACATGTTATTTAAATAAAACTCTTTTGATTTTTCAATAGGTGCGGGTTTTTTAAAAAAATATTCCCATATCTTGGGAGAGTAATTAAAACTAGATGGTGTCGTTTTTTTTTTACATTGAATGTTTCTGGGGTTTGACTATATCCCCGAGGTTTGGGAAAAAGTTTATAATACTCCGTACGCAAACTCTTGGAAATAAAAAAATATTAATTAATTTAAAGTCTATGAACAAATTAATTAATGGAAAAAAAGTCTTAGACACGGGAAATAATATATTAAAAAGGTTCCCGGTTTTTTAATCACGGATTTGGGTGGGCGGGCATTATTTCTTCGAAGTGGCACGAAATATTCCAGGCCTTTATTGAATTATGGGGTTTTAATTTAATTAGTAAAAAAGGTCCCTTGGGAGGCCCAAACAAGCCCATAGATCCTAACATATCTAAAATCATAAATAAATGAAAGGGAGGAGACAAAACCAAAAACCAAAACCCTAGCCTCCCCTTTGGTTTTCTTGTCTTTTCCCCAAATTCCATAATTTTAAAAAGATTATCCCCAAAGGGAAATTTTGATCTATAGAGTTAAGGGGCATAGGTTAAAAATATTTGGGCTTTCATTCCAAAAATTCAAGATCTACACGTGGAAAAGTAGCAAAATTTTTACTTTGGAGAATCATTGTTGTAATATTCAACTCATAATTTAATTTAAATTATGTGATTAATTGCAAAAAATGTCTCTTGTTTAGCTGAAAATTTAATGACCCCCTAATCCCCAAATAGTTTTTTTGTGGGTTTTTGAATCTTGCAATTTTTGCGATTATCCCCAACAACCATCGTTTTTTTTACCCCCCTCCTCTGGCCTCTTTTGGGTCGATTTTTAAAGGTTTCCACATATCTTTCCCAAAAAGTTAACCTGAAATCTTGCAATCTTCCCGTCGATCCCCATCGTGATGAAAAGTAGGGAACAAAAGTAAAAAGTAACTTAAAAGTAAAAGTGGACAAAATAAAGTTGATTTCGACGTTTTCTTCCTCACCAAGTATTGACAAAAATCATATGAACACAAACATCATAACTAAACTTCAGATTCATGAATTCAAACTCAAGATCCATCGATTAAAATGCTTAAACTTAAATTAAACGGTAAACTGCAACTTTTACTTCTACTGACTGACATGCAAGGTGGTAATCACGGCTCAGAAAAGAAACTCATGCACGAAAACTTGACTAACTTAGCTACAACTTCAAATCAACAACTCTCGACAAGAAATAAAACTTAGAAATTGAAAGCAATGACTAAATCTAACTTTCCTAGGCAGAATGAAGCAAATTCGAACCAAAGCGACATGCGAAATAGAAACTTCATAACGTAAATTTTGGAAAATAACAAGGTACTTCAAAAGAGCAACAGCGATGAGTGTTTGCAAAATAACTAACGATGAAAACAAGTAAACTTTAACTAAGAAAGCGATTAAGATTGTTTTTGCCACTCCGGGCGATGATACTACTATACTACTGCGATAACTGGCTGGAAAGGCGAACTGATGACTTCTCCGGCAGACTCTTGGACGTCAAGTGACCATGGCTGTGGCGAGGAACGAGAGGTAAGATAATGCTGAAGGATGGATCTTCTAGAGAGAATTCTACTAAGTGTGATTGTCAAACTCCGAACCGAACTCCTTCTCTCTCTAAATGGCTTCCTTTTATAGGGAGGCTTGCCCTTGCTTTTAGGGTAGACTTCTCCCGCACTTTGACCTTTTTGCCCTTGTAAAATAATCATCCCAGCTATCCTCCTTCTCCATCTCGAGCCTTTTCTCCTGGCATGCATTCTGGTCAGTATCGCACCCTTCTAGTGCCCTTTTCACTTGCGTCGCACGAATCGTCACCTACTGACTTGGATCCTTCAATCCTGCACACT
>NW_025952361.1:0-8000 GCF_023119035.1 Salvia hispanica | reverse complement strand
TTTTTAGTAAAAGTCAACACATTTTTCCACACCTTCTTTACTTTTTTTTACTTTTTTTTCTCTTTATCTCTCTACTTTTTTCATTTTCCACTTTATTCACCCTTTTACTTGACTCACCTAACACAATTTTTTTTCTTAATCTTCGTGTCGAAAAAAAACGCCTCCATTACTATGGAACGGAGGTAGCAAGTAATTGAATAAACTAAGAGATATTAGTATATTTAATTATGTTGAAAAAAATGAGTAAAACTCTAATGGGAAGATAGAGCAGAAGAGAAAAAATAGTTTAATTTGAATCTTATTTTGTTCTATATCATTCCCTATATTTCACTAACTCATTTTATTCCCATTTTATTATGAAGTACTAATATACTCCATGTAACCAAAGAAAACAAGACGTTGGTGATAACACGAGTTTTAATACGAAATTGGCAAAACTTAAGAAAAATAAAAAGAAAAAGTATAATTTATTATGAGTTTACCTCATAAGAAAAAAAAACTTACCAAATATATATACAAAGGGACTAATTTTTTGGGACGAACGAAAATGAAATGAGGAGACTGCTTTTATGGGATGGGTAGAGTATAAAGGTAAAATCCACAATTCACTAACTTTTTCAACTCACTTTCTATTAAATTTCTTAAAATCAATGTCCGATCAAAGTGGGACACATATTGGGTGATGTTAGGATCGTCGGCTTTACATTAGTTTCATATTGTCTGCTTTGAGCTTAGCCAAGCCCAAGCCCGCACGAATTTGCTTTTGGATCACTCCACCTCAAAGTAATTGAGTTGAACAACATTTTATATAGCTTCCAACTTTTTCTCACTCATCCGATATGAGTTTGTAACACAACAAACCTCTCTCAAACCGAGACCACATGGCAATACATCGACACATTTAGACATTATAGGCCTTACTCTAACTTGAGTCATCTTGGACGAAACACTAACTTGAGTCATCTTGAGCCGCAAAATAATTGGAGTTGGATAACACTTATAGTATATAGTTTTCAACTTCGTTCATATATATGGGTTTGTATTTCAACAAACCTCTCCTGAAACCGAAAATTCATCGGGAACACAGTTGACACATCGAGACATTACGGGCTAAACTCTAACTTGAGTCATCCTGGGCCTAACCCAAGCCACTGCGGTTCTAATATCACTGGTTAAAAAATCATCAACTGCATATTAGTTCGATATTGTATACTTTAGATAGAGTCAAGCCTATATAGATTTATTTTTGGATTACTTTTAAAATGCCTCTAACTAATTGGAAATGGATAATATTTACTTAGCTTCTAACTTCCCCCATTTATTAGATATGGGATGGGCTTGTAATGCAAAATAATTGACTAATTAAGAAGAATTTTGATTCTGGATTCCAAACAAGATAAGGATGAAAAGCTTCATGGTGGATTGGTGGTTATGAAATGTAAGGAAAAATATGAGCACTTTACAATTATTAAGCTTAGCTTAGCTTTTCCCCATAATTTATTAAAGCACTTAATCAATTAAACCGATTAATTAAAACAATACTTTTATGTAATCAATGACAAAACAATACTTTTACGTAAAAAATTGCTAGTGGAGTAATATTTGTATGATTATTAGTTAATTCATTCAAATGCATGGACAGAGATCTAATAATACATGAAAATTCAACATATTTATTACGGTGGAAGAACGAGTGATAATTTCGTCTTAGTATAAACAATAAATTTAGTTTGATTAGTTTAAAGATAAGATAATACTCTAGTTAAATGATTGTGGTCTTGCCTTAATAACAACTGTAAATTTTGAACCAAAGTATTTCCTAATAGAGGCGTTTCTTTACGGCATGCGATTTAAGAAAAAGTTAAGTTAAATGAGTTAAGTAAAGGAAGAGAGAATAAAGTAAGAAATAGTAAAGTAAATAAGAAAGAAATGTATTGACTTTTATTAGAAAAGAAAATGACTCGTCTATTGTGAAATATACCGAATAGAAAAATAACTCCACAACTATGGAACGGAGGAAATAGTATATAATTGATAAATAGATTAGGATCAAATACAAATGATGCAAGATTGAATCGGAACAAGACACGTGCTCTAGTTTTGCTATCAATACAAGTTTCAACGGGCGAAACTTGAATCAATATAGTATAGTTACACCGGTCTAGTTACTCTCTTCGTTCACATGATTTAAAGTCTTATTTTGACTTGTGTGAATTTTAAAAATGTGAAGGAAAGTGAGTTGCAAAAGTTGATGGAATATGAGTCATACTTTATGTATTAGTTTTATAATAGAACGTGAGTGTAATGAATTAGTGGAAAGTGAGGTTTATTTGCCAAAAAAAATGTGGACATTATTTTGTGGACGAACCAAAATAGAAATGTTGACATTATTTTATGGACGAATGAATTAGTGATTTTACTTCAATCATTTACGCCAAACTCAAAAGAATATTCTCTATCTACTAAACTTTTTTACTCAAAAAATTTTAAAAAATAATTTGAACTTTTATGAGTATATTTTACTCATAAATTTAAAATGAACTTAACTTTAAAATATCATTAGAATTAATTTACCAGTTCATTTTAAATTTTAATGTACCATTTGAACTGGTCATTAACACCGCTACAAGGCATGCATACGTACTAGGCTCGTATGAGAAGACTAATCATGGTAGAAAAATCGGCGGACAAAATCATGCGCGGACTTTTCAAATGGATCAATGTTTAAATATAAAGTTGAGACCAATATTTGTAATTACTTGCAATGGGGTGCGTTATATTTCTTGTAAGTCATATATACTGTTCTATATTTAGCATTCGTATTTGATTTTAATTTTAGAAGAACGCCACCAATCAGGAGTTGAAAAATTGGGTTTACAATATGATTTACGTGCTAGTGGTATTTTTTTGGATGGATATGACTCTAATTTCTGTTTTCCCTTTTCTTCTAATGTCGGTAAATCGCAATTTCAATAATATGTAGCTCATCACATGCGTCACAACTTGCACAACAAAAGTCGATTAATTTTTCTCTAGAGTTTATCACATGCGTCACACGGTGTAGTGGCAATACACATGATCACCATATCATTTTTTAAGTGAGAACTCTCAAACGGCGAAAGTCGTACTTGTAGACTAAAATTAAAACTTTATATGCAAGTTACACATTTTTAGAGAATCTACGAGACTATGGTCTTTTTAAAACATAGCTTTAAATTCAAACCATATACTGTATTTTATTCTTAACTTAATAGTTTAATGGCGCTATTAGGTTTTGTGGCAGTAAAAGTAGCTTTTGGATTCTCTTCCTTGTTTCATTAATATAAATTGTAACGTACTTTACCATCATTTTTATTGTTCTATAATTTCTTGTTAAACTATTATTGGAATTGTTGAAATATTTTAAAAAACACGTATTGGGCAACATATGTTTCTTGAATCAACAAGAATCATATTACATCCAGGAGAAACTCACGGGCTTGTTATTAAATTATCAAAAAAGAAAATATACCTCAAAATTTAACCATGGGCTTTGGCTATAAACTTGCATATAGATGTTCTTGGTTATGTTTATTTGATTGATCCAAAGTTGTTGGAAAAAATTCCATCAATTGTTTGCTCCATTATTACTAAAAGAGTTTGTGATTTGTTACAACCGCGACTAGTGGAGGATTAAAGAAGCGGAGAAAAAAAGAAAAAATAAAGAAATAATATACTCAAACAACTATCGAAATAAGAAACGACATATTATAGTCAGAGTATTATTCAAAAAGTACTAATAATTGAGTAATCTATGTCAATGAAACATAAGATTAAACGGAAATATTGTCTTAAGCGAAAGCAAGTTACGGGGAATAATGATGTCATATACGAAGAAACAACGCTTTCCTCAAAATAATAATGAGTAGACTTTAGAGGCTCCACTCAACACCCACCACGTCTGTCGCTGCTCTACCTGCGCATTTTTAAAACAAATGTAAGGTTGAGTACTTGATATACTCGGTGGACACATGCCGAAATAATATTTCATAAAAACATATTTGTGAAGCCAACATTGATCTACCTCAAGGTTTTACCTTAAAAAGGCTCGAGTACACTAAAATATTTCATTTTCATCAAAGTCGGTCCATTTTCTGTTATGATAATCATGTCATGACATGTGTTTGATTTAAATAGTATCAGTGAACTTTCTTGAACTATTGGACAAGTTAAAAAAAAGATGATCTCATTGAGGAGAAATGTTAAAAAGAATTCATAAAAGATGGTGAATCTTTCCTTAATACATATAGCTAATAAGGTAAATCTTATGATATGTACGTTTTCTCTAGTCTTCCTGGACGTGTAAATGGCTCTCAATCAAACACAAATATATAAAATAAACACAACGAGATTCAACAACCCTTTATGTGTATATGACTCAAATGAGTTGTTGGGCCATAGCCCCAATAAACGGTAGTAAAAAAGATCCTTAATCTGGGCCCCAACATAGCTAATGTTCATGTCAAAGGATCAAGATCCAAATCCAAGGCCCGGCCCCAGAACCAGCACACGGCCTTGGTGAGGCAGGCTTGTGATTATAGCCCATATCACGACGAAGCCCCTTATAAACTTGAGCAGTGAATGTTCATTAATCAATCTATCATAAGAATTAATTAATCTATTTTCAATCATACAATTTTATATTCATTTAATGGGAAGCAGTTTAAGGAAAGTTCATATATCACGATCGTGTACACAGAACATAAATCAATCATATATATATATATATATATATATATATTAATTTCATAAAATAAAATTTTTTATCACTATACAATCGTAATCAATCATATACTCTATATTAATTTCATAAAATAAAAAATTTCATCACTCATACAATCGTCAAACGATCTTATCTAAAGATAATTCAAACGAAACATTCTTCATAAATTAAAATTTTTAAAAGCATGACATTGAAAATTTGTGACACAACCCATAATATGTTAAACTACATTTTACCTAATAATCCGATAAGATGAGTCATAAGGTTTTGTCTGAATTATATAATACTCTATCTTTCACACATAAGTATGCACTTTTTCCTTTTTAATCATCTCATAAGAGTATGCACTCTCTAATTTTGTAAATTCTCTTCTTTCTATTGAAGTCGGACCTAAACTCTATTAATAATATTTTAATTACTCCCTCCATCCCATAGAAATAGGTCATTAAGTAAGAGAGAATTAGAAAAAGTATTCGAAATTGTATAGTGGATAGTGGAGCCTAGAGATGTCAAACGGGCCGAGCCGACCCAGCCCAGGCCCGGCCCACCAATGAAATGAAGCGGGCTTGGGCTGAGCTTAGTATGTTAAACGGGCTCCAATTGGGCCTTTTTACAAACCCAGGACCGCCCCAGGCCCACTCAAAGCCCGGCCCAGGTTCAGGCCCAGCAGCATCTGAATATTATACTATATATTCTTAATTCTTTGAATATATTTGTTTTTTTCATATCAATATAAATATTCTTTATTTATTTATTATTAAATAAATTAACTAATCAATCTAAATCAAAATTTATAGTATCAAATTTGATTTCCATGGTTATATAGATTAATTGTTAACTACTTTTTCCTTTTAAAAATAGTATATCTTAGAATTAATTACCACTTGATTTGCATAATTGTAGAGATTAGTTCCGATTATATGTATGTAATATATGGAGTATGAATATGTATTATGCCTTATTATCTTACGTGTACATGCATATGGGTAAAAAATTAGATATTATCTCTACATATTCATATCCTTTCTATTAATTTATTACAAGATTGCATGTTATTGTATATTTGTATATTTTAAAGATAATCATAGATTTTACTAATAATATTATGCAAAAACAATCAATTAATTCAGTTACATAACCTAAAAGTATAACAAATTTAATTTCCAATTACAACATAATGGTAGATAAATGCTTAGTTGATTTGCATATTTATAGTAGTAGTTATAATTGATTTACTACTATTTAAAATAGTTCCATAATAATAGTCTATAATGTGTAACTCCTAAATAAGAAATAATATAACTAAATAATATTTAAAAATAAAAAAATATATATTGTACTACTATATAATAACAATTCAATAAATATATGCTCCTCAATTCATTTTATACATAAACACATAAAATTAAACATATTTGAAATGGAGTAAAAACAAACACAATTATTTAGACAACGATGAAGAGACTATATCAATTGTTGACACTTTTGAAAAACAATCCTTCCTATTTCTATACTAAAAATAATGTAAATCACACTTTTAACTAAATAATAAATTGATAACTCATAATATTCAAAAGGTCAAAATTATGACCATAAAAAAATTCAAATGATAAACTACACAAAAAAACATTACATTAATTGGTTGAATTAACACTATTATATTAATGAATAATGATAACTCTTTTGAACGTTTATAACGTTTATCTTTATTTATTGCATTTTAAACGTGGTTTGTTGGAACATTGAAACATATATACTCGATCTACTATTTTTTATACTACTTTATAATTTTAAAATTGCAAAATTTCTTTTGTAAAAATATAGTTCTTAATAGTATAATATACTATCTTACTCAGCATGATCACCTATAGATAAGATAATTAGATTTTAATATAAAATCAGTTGTATCCTAGACTAATTAAGTGTCAAATCCTAATTTCAACAATAATATTATTAGTAAAATATTATTTTTTGTGACACCACTTAATATAATTATAGCGTCAGTGACAATATAAATATACAAATGTAATAAATTGTGTTAAGAAGAAGATAAATATTATACATGTTTCGAGTTAAGGATGTTACAATTCTTCCATCTCTAAGAATTGTAAAAAATATTAGGATAAAATTCTCGAACCATATACACGCGGTACTCTAACTATTGTAATCAAAGAAAAAAAACAACAATAAATGAAATGGAAATTACAATGAAAATTATAAAATAAACCGAACTATAAGTTTGGTCGAGAAAAAACCTCTTTCCGCAAGACAAACCGTAATAAGGTAAGAAGTGACACTCATACCATCCTGTCATGGAAAATACATTCTAAGGATATTACATTGGTTTTGTCTCCAAGTTTAATGAATTCATAGACACACGACATCGTACTCGAATGAGTGACGAAGTATTGCTAGGTTGTAGATTATCAAGGAAGATGAATTCCATGCTTTCAACAAATAAAATAAGACAATGAACAAGTGATTGTAATCTTGCACATACTACATATTTATAGTGTAGATGAACAAATAAGAGAGGATGACCATTACTTTTATGCAATTGATTATGATATTGTAATTGATTAGTGGTTAATTTTTTGAATTAATCATTTGACCGTCATATTAATGTTTATTGACTAACAGTGTAATCAACTTTATAATTTCGTATGTTCTATCAATATAATAATATTGTAATTGATTAGTTTGTTCATTTGAATGTAACCGTTTCAATTCATATGAATGTAACGGTTTCAATATTGGAGTCATTTATATTTCAGCCGTTATTCCATATTTTATTAGCGGCTATTTAAATATTTAATTTCACACCCTATATTTACAAATATTTAAATTTATACTCAAAATTCACAAATATTCAAAAACGGCCCAAAACTCGCCTTTTATATAAATCCGACAAGCTGTATATGATTCGATTTATTTGGGATTGACAATTGCGAGGAATCTCAAGCAAAATCAAAGTTATGAAAAACATGACTATATATTTATTTGCATGCTATGAGTGATTAATTTGATTAGTTATTGGGCCCGGTCATGAGCTAAGTTGTGCATAATTTACCTAGCAAAGTGATATTGGGCCAAAGTAGTTAAGTAGAGGCCCAATTTTGATTTAAAAGTGGGTCATATTTATGTAGGCCCAACTAGCAATTTGTGGGTCAATTTTGATTAGCTATCCAATGCCATTTTGAGTTTCAATATTTATCTTAATCATTTGAATTTTTTTTCA
>NW_025952360.1:0-16346 GCF_023119035.1 Salvia hispanica | reverse complement strand
CATGGTTTTGGAATAGTTAGATTTCCATAAGTGGATGCAACTTGCACTTTCCTTGATTATGACTAATTTCTTCCTTTCTTAATGTTAATTATTATCACCACTACTAACTACTTAAACAAATAGTATTAATATAAAAACAATAAAGCTATGCAACCATATAAAAAAGTACTCTCTCCATTCCATAAAAGTTTAGACAAAATTTTTAGACACGGAGATTAAGAATTTATATTAAATAAATAGGAGAGATGACAAAAATAAGATAGATAAGAGAGAGTAAAGTAAATGACGAAATAAAGTAAGAGTGATTAAATGTTTTGTCTTTTATTACAAAAGTAAATGACTCATGGAGCGAGGATTACTATTTTATATCTCAAACTATCACCTTTTAATCTATAGCTTAAAATTTCAACATTTTACATTATATGTCATGCTATAAAAACATTTCAAAGATTAAATATCGATCTATCTCGTCGAATTATATTCGTGATGGAAAAGTTGAACCATATCGACAAAATCTTGCAAAGTTCGACGATGAAAAGTTGATCCATCTCACGAAATTCTATATTAAACGAATTCAATATTAAATCTGCTTTTCCATTCGTTTAAGTAAAATACTTTCCTGTCCCATTAAAATGAAATTGTTTTCTTTTTTGGATTATCCCATTAAAACTGAAACGTTTACTAAAATAAAAACAACTCTATCTCTACTTTTTAATCTCTCTTTTTATTAACTTACAAAATAACACTACATAAAATCTCGTGCCGATTCTCAAATGTTGCATATTTAAATGGACGGAAGAAGTATAAAACTAATTTATGCATGGTTGTGTGCCTCAACAATCAACTTTTTGTGATTAAATTTTTGTACTTGAAGACATTTTATAAAATGTTAAAAAATTGGAAAGTGAAAACAAAAATATAAAATAGTGAATATTGAAAATATAAAATAGTAGTCCACTTTTATAAATATCATGGCCACATTCAAACCCCCATTTCTATTGCTCTCCAAAATTTATCCAAAAACAAAAACACGTCTTCAAAAATCTATCCATACATAAACCAGAGCATATCTAGATAGACAAGGATAAAGAGCAGAGAGAGAGAGAAAGATCTCGTTCGGATTGAATTGAATCAATGGCGAAAAGCAGGTGTGAGCTGTGCAGCAATCCGGCGAGGATGTTCTGCGATTCCGATCAAGCGAGTTTGTGCTGGGACTGCGACGAGAAGGTCCACGCCGCCAATTTCCTGGTGGCGAAGCACTCGCGCACGCTCCTCTGCCACGTCTGCCACTCTCCGACGCCGTGGAAGGCCGCCGGCCCCAAGCTCGGCCCCACCGTCTCCGTCTGCCACGCCTGCAGCCGCCGATCTCAAGCCTCCGAGGACCGATCTCGCAGCGGCGGCGAGAGCGACAGCGACGGAGAGGATCGGGAGTATTCCACCGCCGAGAGCGACGATTCGAGCGAAGACGACGACGATTACGATGAAGAGGAGGAGGAGGAAGGCGACGTGGATGAGAATCAGGTGGTTCCGTGGTCGGCCTCCGCTTCCGATTCGCCGCCGGCGGTTTCGACCAGCGGCGGCGAGATTGAGGAGGAGAATGTTTCTCTCTCCTCATCGAAACGAGCGCGTGACGATCCTTTTCCCTCTTCTGAGGTAATTTCTCTTAATTTTGATTCTTCTTCCGTCAAATGGTTCAATTTGATTAATTAGGGCTGGTGATTAGGATGAGGATGGATGCTCGTCGTGGCGGAATGGGGAAATGAGTTATGAAATCGAATCCTATGAGAATTGTAGCTCGTCGTCGTCGGGAATGTTGAGACCGTTGAAGATGAGGAGAGAGGGTGCGCCGGCGGAGGCCTCGTCGGGGACGGCGGCGATTGTGGAGAAGCTGCGGAGGTTTGAGCAGGAAATTGTGAGGTTGATGCCATGATATTAGGTCTCTGCAATCTCACTAGAGATTGATTTCTGGAATTCTGATCTACATCAATTTTTTTAAAATTATTTTGAGTTAGTTTTTCGTTTTGAATTAATAAAACACCATGTCTATTAATATTTCTGATCATTTTTTTTTATCATGAATTCTAATTATCTCTTTTTATTACTTGAAATTAGTAAATTTCAATATTTCGGTTTGGCGATTTCGAGCCCACTCAACTGAACAATACTCCAAGCATTTTGTCGTAACTGAAGCGTTTCTTTAGATGGAATGAGTGTCTTAGTTTTCGAAATCGAGGTTCCCAAAACAAAAGAGTAATTTCGATTAGTTTAACCAACTAACGGAGACCCAATTGATTCGGCTTCCCATTTAGGGTTTCCAAGATCGGTTAGTAGTCAAAATCGATTCGATTAGTTTACAACCATAAGCTTTTAACGATTGAATTACAAGCAAAATACAATAGTTAACTAAGGGGCCCATTTATTTTCAAAGATAGGCCTAGATGAATAATCATATGATATGATAGTGAGTCATAGTTAGTCTTTTAGCTCAAATAATCACAATTTCATTAGAGTTATAGCAACTTATTGACACATTAGAATAAGTTAGGAATCATAGCCAAAAACCACTAATTCATATTGAAGAGTATTTTAATTTATAGAGCAAAACATCACCAATTCACTCTCTCAGTCTCATACTACTTCCTATCTCTCTTATCAAATTATTATTTATGTAAAAGCTAGGGTTTAGGGTGATACACACTCAACAATCACAAGTAGCGAAGACTCACAAATTCTTATAAAAGCTAGCATTTGCAAACAAGAAGAGATTTTCCTGGTGATATACACATACATCTATTGTTCTACAATCACTAGTAGCAAATAGCCTTAAAGAGAAGCATTGCGAAGATGATGAAAAACCAAAGTCACGAAATTAACCAAATGTAGCTCATATCATTCAAACTGATAGTACAAAGGAAAGGAGAAGAAATCTTGAGGTATACAGAAACTAACAGTGATTTACATATTACAAAAGACAATGACATGGTTTCTGCACACTCAGCACATAAGATACCGTTAGGATACAAGTGAAAATGTTACATAAGGATGGGATGCAGTAACAATGATGGACAAATACTGCTCACGAAAGTCCCTTCTTTTGTGCTGCAAAAACAAGGAATAATCATCAGAATTTGACACCACAAAGAAATACACTCTCAAGAAAAGTGAACTTCTATAAACATTAGGCAGTATATGGTAATATTGACAGCAAAAACTCAAAAAGTAAATACAGACCGGTGTCCATGAAATAGAGCTTTGAAGCAAGGTTGAAATTAGGAATCTGCAAAACAAGTAACCCATAGTGATTAGAAATGCAGATGTTTAGGGGTGTTTGGCTGAACTTAAAAAGTGTTCAGCAACAATTATAGAAATGCATAGTGATTAGGAAAGGATACTCTGAATCAAAGAACCTCTTAAAAGTGTTTGGCAAAAAAGTTCCTGAATACTACTACTAGCCTATAAGATTATAAGCCTTTCAAGTAGTTATTTCAACTCATCTTCTTGTTTCATGATTTTATAAGCAATAATCAATTTACAAACACTTAAACAAAAACAGCTCAGCGAACAACCCTGATCTTATAACATGTCAAAAGTGCATGAAAATGCAGTTCAAGGAACATTCTCCCATGAAGGACTTAAATCTAGACATTCAAACCCCAAGTCAATAAACCTAGCCAACATCTCAGTCTTTCAATTTAGCATCAAAGTTTTGTCAATCCAAGTCATGGTGAGGCTCTCGAGCATATGGGTTCAATGTCAATACCTAAACCGACTAACAAGCCTACTTGTATGAACAAATTTGAACTGAGGATCACAGATAATATATTAGAAGTACATTAAACGGGAAAACAGAAATGAGTCCTCATTTCTCTAAAATTGTTTAATTTTGGACTGCACTTGTACTAAGATCTAAGCTTTTGCTCTTCTTCGACAAACTTTAAATTCCACAGCCAAGTGACTATTCAGTACATAAAACTCATCATTATTAGTATAACAAACACTAAAAGCAATATCCTTTTCTGGCAAAAACACTTAATCTACACAAGAAAATGATGCACTAAATTAGCAAGTTGGATCATTAGTGCCTGTCACTACCTAAAATGAGTAAAAGAACCAAACTTTTCTGTTCGTAGAGGCTAACGCCAATCGAGAACTTTGAGGATCATTTATATTGCAATGTCCAGGTTAGAAGCATTGCAAATAAGATTTTCTAAGTAATCTTAAGCAGATGTAACTTGAAGTATCTACAAGTGAAATACGTCTATTTAACGTGCCGCAACCAAGGGGAAGATCGAGAAATTAAGGAAAACGGACATTATGAGCAATACATAAATGGATTAGCTTGCCCTATTTGAGCAAGGATAAAACAAATGAACATAAATACATACCAAATATAGATTGCCACACTCATTCCACTAAAACTACAAGAAATTAGGGCACCAATCCGTATAACCTCATCAATTATCATACACCAATTCAAGCATTTAATTTTGACATCCATCATAAACAATCACACAACTCTAAGTAATTCCATCTGAATTGGCTATGATTCATCAAATTCATCGATCAAAAACAGCTCAAATTTACAATGAAAGCGTACAAATAGAAAAAAGCAAACCTAACATTGACGAGAGGGCAAACCTTTTCTACCATCAGACGCATCATGATACTCAGGCTCATCCTCATCCTCGGCCGCAGACGCCACGGAAACAACAGCCCCTTCAGCATTATCCTTCTCATCAGGATATCTCACAACAACAACAGGACAGACGCAGTGCCTCACGCAGTAATCGCTCACGCTCCCGAGCCTCCCATCGCTCCCCCTCTTCGTAGCCCCAAATCCCCTGCTCCCCATGATCAAGGCGGAAAGCCCTAGGCGCTCCACCTCCAAGCAGAGGCGCTCCTTCATGTCGTGATCCTTCACAATGTGGATTTTGAAGGGGATCTGCGCGTCGACGAGCGGCTGCGAGAGATCGGAGGCTTTGGTGGTGGTGAAGGTGTCGAAATCGTCCTCGAGCTTGCGCTGCGACTCCTCGTTGTCGGCGTCGACGATGGAGAGGTCGACGGAGCCCCAGTCGGCGCCGTAGAGGACGGAGGTGGGGCGGACGTGGACGAGGATGACGGCGTCGCCGGGGCGGATGTAGTGGCTGACCGCCCACTTGACGGCGAAGGCGGACTCGTCGCTGAGGTCGACGGCGATGCCGATCTTGCGCTGGGCGTTGGCGGTGGGGGTTTCGGTGGAGAGGGGGTGGTCGGGGAGGGAAGCGGGGGGAGGGAGCGGACCTTGATGGCGGCGAGGGAGGGAGATCGAGTCCGGCTGCATTGCGGTGGCGCTAGGGTTTGAGAATTGGGGGCGATTTTGGTTTGACTTTCAGCTGGATTTCTGTTGACTGGATTTGAGTGAAAGCTCTTCTGTTTTTCGAGGTTTAAAAATTACGAGGTTAGGTGGTTTTTTATTTTTAATTACTAAAATAATTAGGAATATGCCTAGAAGTTTCTAGGCGCATCTACGATATATGGCATCTTTTCTTAAAAAATTGGAATCAGTGTGTTTGCTATGGATAATCTTCAATTATACTTCTTCCATTTAAGATTAAAATTAGGTCTAAGCTAGTACTTGTTCAAATTAACTATGTAGTGGAATGATCAACTGAACCTTGCTTGGGTAATCTTGAAGCAATCATTCATAGCCATTCCAGGGAAGTTTTATCATTTATGTATGATGAATGTACTTTAATTATATTTCTACATGGAAACTCGAGATTTGGTAATTCACGTAATTGGGATGAGGTATGTAGCTCAAAGGATTGACGTGGCTATAAAGTATAAACCATGGTGTGGTGGTTGGATCTTACTCACCTAATATCGATTTGAAAGAGAATACCTAAATGCTTAGTGAAAATGAAAAAATGATGGCTAGATGAGAATAATAAATCTAAGAATTATGGAACTTTGGGGCAATACGTCTCATTTATTAAATGCTTTGAAATTTTAGAAAATACTAGAACTCCTATTATTTAGATTGTTAAGAAGAGTATATGATTTTACAGTTTGATGGATAATTCTCCTCACAAGTAATATCGTGAATAGATTATTATCTTATACGTATGATTTTCATTTATCAAATACCAATTCAATTTCTGCTAGTTAACAAATATATAAATATAATATTCAGATTAGTAACATGCAAGTGGACGTGCCGGAGTGGTTATCGGGCATGACTAGAAATCATGTGGGCTCTGCCCGCGCAGGTTCGAATCCTGCCGTCCACGGTTTTTATTAGCTTTTATTTATTGTCTATGTTTTGTACATTTATTTTAATTTTTAACTTTTTTCCTTTTTTTACATTTAAAGGACTTAAGAATATAATTGTGACAAGGTAAATAAAATGTAACTGAATAATTAAGTAAATGTTGATGGTTTAAATTTTTTTTTTTTTGGTTTAACCCGGTGTCTGAATCCTTTTAGCGAATCGATATACTCTCCATACGAATCCGACTAATCCTTTCGTAGGACCGGATTAAGAGAAAATCTCGCAGATGACGAGGTTGAACCAATGACCTCATGATCATGACCGCTATAATAGGTCTCGATCGTTGGTAAATGTTGATTGTTAATTGCATTTGCTAGTTGCAGCATCATTGAAACAACCAAGCATGTTGATTTTAAAACTATTCACAAAGCGAACAGTTAATATCGGCTGACTTATGAACTACTACTATATATTAGATGGTTTAGATGGTTTGAAGTTTTCATGGGAACCTGATTAGACTTGAAAGCGACCATTTAAAATAGTAATTGCATCCATGGATAGACAAATGGAAGTTGAGTATAAAGCATAGGGAGACCAATTTTCCTGCATTTTGGTTAACTAAGAGATTGTCACAATTGAATATATTCAATCGGATGACTCAATATTCTACCATGCGTCTCAACTTCTATCTTTAGATTTAAACGTTTGTCATTGGTTCTATAACTAAAAAAATTGTTAATCTTCTAACATTTTTCAACTTAAATCCAAGTTTTATACTATTAACATTGTCATAAATAATATCCCAAGCTTTAGATGTATAGTAAATCTATCCATTTTAAAGTGTCACCAATTTCATTATAGTTTTAAAATTTATACTACTAATTTGATTATACTCCTATAAAATAGAGTACTTATGAATTGAGCATCAGTCTCAAGTTGCCGAGGGAGCAACAATGGCGGCTAAGCTTTCCCTCTTCCGACCAATCACACTCTATCCCCCGCCCCATTTCGCCGCCAAGCCCCGCCTCATCGCCGCCCTCTCCTGCAGCGCAAACTCCCCTCTCTCCTTCTCATACGGCCCCTCCCTCCACAAAGGCCACTCCCCTCTCCCTCTCCCTCTCGAATCACAATTCCCCCTCCCCTCCTCGACAAGCCGCCTTCACCCGAGTCTTCGACATCTCCGCCCTCCGCGTCCCCTCCGCCATCTGCTCCACGCTCGAAAACCGCCTCCGCGGCCACCTCCTCAACTGGCCCCGAGTCAGGAACATCGCCAGAGTCCCAGGCGACGAAATTGACGACCAAATTAGGTCAATTTTGCCCCAATCCGACGAATCAGAAGACGAATCGCTGGTGGCTCTGAACCGCAGGGTGTACGGGAGGGCGGAGGGGACGGAGAGCAGCTGAGTGCGGTTCTGCATCGGATAAGCTGGCGAGGGCTTTCAATTCGATAGGGTATGCTAGGTTTAGGAATCTGGCGAAGATGTCGAGGCCGAAGAAGGGGAAATTGAGGGATGGTGGTGAGAAGAGGGTGGTGAAGGGTCAGGATGGGCGGCGCGGCGTTGGTTGAGGTTGTTGAGTTGAGTGATGGTGAAGACTTGAGGGGTTTGCTGGGGGAGATGCTCCGCGGCAGCACAAGTGGCGGGGGCCGACGAGGCTGCTGCTTTTGGATGAGCGGTATTCCGATAAAAGCATTGAGGAATTGCCTCAGGCAATCAAGGTTTTTGTGTTTACTTGTTTTGCTTTGATTATTCGTTATGAAGGTTTACTTTGTACAATGTAATGCAGCTGTAGTTTATTTGTATAGTTTAGAAACCTCTTAACATATTGTTAAAGATATGCATTTGAGATGTGGGAGTTGGAGTTGTGGGAGACACTAAAGGAGAAAGCTTTAAGATGATTAGTTATGAACTAAGCATGTCCAGTCTGGCTACTAAATTTCCCGGCAGTGAAAGTTACTTTGTGCGCGATTTTCACCCGTGCGATGTTTTATTGATGCGACTCTTACTGTTTTTGTCGGTATAGCTTTCAGGATGGCTAGTTTTGGTGTCTTCTTAGGATGAAATGTGGTATGACTAAGTATTTTACTGATGTTATAGTTGTGTGGTTCAGGTTGTTTTCGAGGAGTATGATAGGCAGCATGCAAGATCAGCTTTTGAACTCGTGAAATGCAAATTGACTCTGTTTTATGATTATTGGCAACTGACGAGGTATTTCACTTGACCGGTATCATCTGTTTGAGTTTGTTTTTACTTTGTTTTTATTGGTTGTTGTCCTTATCTCCTTTCAATTTCATATGTCGCTCGATGGGAAGAGGGAGGATCTCTTAGTTTTTTCTTGTAGCTTCCTCCTTTAGAATCATGACTTTGTTTTTGTTAGGTTTTGTGGATAGGATTTCGACGTGAAACTCTCAACATTAATTGCTTTGTGTTTCCATAAATTTCATATTTTCCATTCGAAAACATAAATTTGCAGATTCTGGAGGCTTTGCTTCGAAAGGAATGATCGTTCCTTCATCTTTTGAAACAGTTGGACACATTGCGCACCTGAATCTTAAAGATGAACATCTTCATTATAAACACCTCATTGCTAAGGTATCTCCTTGGTAGTACAGATAGCTTTTGAATTAAAGTGGAATTATAAATTACTTTAAGATATTTATCTATCATTTTCCTCGGGTTTATTTTCTTTCTACTTTGTTGACATCAGGCGGTATTGGATAAGAATAAGCCAAAGATACAAACAGTCGTAAACAAAGTCGATTCAATTCAAAATGACTACAGAACAATGCAGCGAAGTTTTGGCAGAGAACAATTCTCTTGTACGACTTTAGTGGAGAATGGAATCGATTCCATGTTGATTTAGCAGCAATTGTAAGCCCAAAACAGGCGATATGTAACTTTTGTTCCACCATGAAAGTCATAGTTTAATCTTGAATCTGTTATTCCTATTTGTAGATATTGGAACTCGAGGCTTGCAACTGAAAGGCGCGGCAAGTTGCTTCACCAAGAGCGATGTTGTGTGTATGTTAGTATACATTACCTGAATCATTCATAACTTAAAGTGTCAAAGCACCCATTTTTAACATCCTATACAGCTGACATTTTCTTTTGAACTTGTTAATGAAGATGGAGTTCTTTGTCACCTTGAACAATTTTATAGCATTCCACTTATAAATGATAAATTTGGTTAACCTTCAGCAATCTCCCCCCTGAATGCAGGTGATGTTTTTGCTGGGGTTGGTCCAATTGCCATTTTGCTGCAAAGAAGGTCAAATATGTGTATGCTAATGATCTCCCAAACCCCTTTTGCTGTTGGGCTATCTTGAGAAGAACTGTGTCCTCAATAAACTTGAAAGGAAAATTCAGGTATGGAGTGCCATCCTCGTGCCATTTTAAGTTCTAGTATATTCCAGATAATCAGGAAGTGATCACATTTTGAATGGTGAAAAAGTTAATTTTCCTTACTAGCTTCCACATTCCCTGAAAGATTGGAATCCTGTTTTGTTAACCATTTCCCCCTTTCAGACACATTCACCATTCGACAGATTGTTCTGTCAAAGCCTGTCGAGGATAATTTCATCAACTTCATGTTCTGCCTATTTGTAGGTATTTAACATGGACGGAGGAGATTTATTGAAACTGTTTTGCTTGCGAAAGCCAACCCATCACTCAAGTCTCATGAATTTCCCCCAAGATGCAGCTGAATTTCTCGGTATACAAAGCCACATGCCTTACCTTTCTTCTTCCCAAGTGTTTCATCTATGCACCTTATGTTGTTCCATCACATTTGGTCTTAGAGATTATATTTCCTTGTTCAGTAACCCTATGGTTGCCTCTAAAAATCCACTAAATCAGTCAACCTTGATGTTCATACGAAATATAAGTTTTTCTCTCGAGACAGATTCCTTAAAGGGACTTTTCCATGGACTCAACCTTGGTAAAGGCTGTACTTTCCCAAAGAATTCACGTTCAGGTTTCTCAAAAGCTCAAGATCCGAATTTGATTTTCACGATACATTATCCGTGCATCACACATACAAGGTTGAATTGGTTGTTAAGACAAAGTTTTTTTGATCAAAATATCATCTTCAGAGAATTAAATGCACTGTCGGAGGTGGTTTTTCGATGTACAGATCACAGGGTCCGCCTCGTGCCCGGAAAATGGTCTGGGGCCTCGTTGTCGTCCGGAAAGAGTGGTATACTGCAGAAGAGGTTAGAAATCATGAAGAAGAGTTTGTAAACTTTGAATTTTTTTTGTTTTGTGAGTTTTTGTAGGGGGTGAGAAAGTAGGTTGGTTGAGGACCACATACACATGGTACAGTGGGTTTTTATTGGGTTTTGTTAATTTACTGTCTGTGTCAAGGTACAAGCACAACTAACAGGAGACAGGCAGAGCAAACTTAGTTTTTTTTGCATGAAAAAAGGGTGTTGAAGAGATGTACCTTTTGAGTTGATTTACAATACAACACACATTTGATATTGTGATGTGTATATATGGCCCAGATTTAAGCCTTAAATCTTTCTTTCAAACTATTTACTTACACATCTGATTTACCCAAAACTGTAATGCACTGTTTCTGTTTGGAGAGAGAGAGAGAGAGATTGCAGATATGAATCCCAACTGAGATTTGCTTCTCTCTCTACCCACAATCCCAATCAAATCTTTAACAAAACTATTCATTTATTGCTCAACAAGACCAAGACTCAAGCCAAGACTGATTCTATGTGGCATTGTTGAGAGATTAAGTATTGGGTTTTATGTATTCAATCGAACAATAATCATAAGACTCAATCTTATTTAATAACAATGAAGACTGAAACGAAGGCCAATTCTATGTGGTATTGTTCTAAGATAATTAAGACTCAAGCAAAGGCCAATTCTATGTGGTATTGTTTCGAGATTAGGTATCGGGCCCTATAGTAGGGTTATTCGAAGTTCTTAAGTCAAACCCTAGGTTAATTGGGGGCATCGATAATCACTAATACTACTAGATAAATGCTCATTCTACATATTTTTAGTTGTTGGTTAACGTGTTTTGCCCATTTGTGTTGTTTTCGAAATTGTAACATTTTGGTATGTTTTCTTGTGAACGATGATGGTGGATTTGATCGGAACGTTCATCAGTTGTGAAATCAAATCAAACTTTAGTTAAATTATCATTCAAATTTTAAAACTGATGCCCAAAACTGAAATTTGACAAGATAGTTTAAAACTTTTCTGGCAAATAAAATAGCCACCTTAATTATTGCATACGAACAAGAAATAGACCTAGACAGTCAATGGAGTGAGGGAGAATGTGTTCGATAAAATAATAATATTAA
This sequence comes from Salvia hispanica, assembly GCF_023119035.1. NCBI lineage: Eukaryota > Viridiplantae > Streptophyta > Magnoliopsida > Lamiales > Lamiaceae > Salvia > Salvia hispanica. The sequence continues at coordinate 4,776 of NW_025952360.1, read as the reverse complement.
ATTCTTTGGATGTTTATTTGAAAAAGTACTTACTTTGCATTCATAACGTTAATATTCCTTGTAAATTTTTGTGTGTGAACTTATAATTTATAAAGATTTTGAATTGGAACACCTAAAATTGAACCGACAATGTTAATGTGCGATAATAAATTTAATATACGCCCAAAAGTCAAAACGAACCTAAAGTATTTCCTAATGTTTTTTATTACCATATTGTAGTTATCGAGTAACTGAAATAACTACCTAAACTTCAAACATCTCAAATAGATACTGACTATCGATCAAGTGACGACACTAGATATTGAAGTAAAGATTGATACAGGATTTTGTTCCAGTTCCCAAACATGCTTTTCCCAATCTCAACTATTATTTATCTTTGTGTCGGTTTCCCTAGAGTTCGATTTTCTTGTCGTCTTTGTTTTTAATTTGTTGTTTGTTGAGATTCCACTACAATTTTTTTTTTTAGCCATTTTTGCAAATGGCTCTTGACATACCCTTTTCTCGTTGCACCCCTTATTTCTCTTAATAAAAAACGTTCTCAAAGCAAAAACGATACTCACTCACATAAATTATAGTAACATAACATCTGTATTTATCATGAAATATACCATACTCACATTGCAATTTCCTTCATATATACTTAGTATAGTAGGAGTACATAATTTATACACATAAAAGTAGTTTAGGGTATGCAGATACCACAGTTGAAGGGCCAATAAGAAATAGGCTAAAAAGAGTGTTTTTCCCACAGCTTTATTGGTTTTACTCACAGTTTCCTGTACAAATCTATACTCATTACACATCTTGTACTTGTTCCTGCAGCCCCTTTGCCCGTATGTATGTATATATACATATATATGTATGTATACCTCATTGCGGGGAGAGGTGTTTGTTTGTTTGTTTGTTTGTTTCTCCCAGTTAGAGTAAGTCCTCAGAGATAATCCCTGTGTTTCAGCTCTCCCGATGCAGAATAAACTGCGCTGAGGAAATGCCTCTCTTTAAAACGCCTCTGACACTCACCACCCTCTCTAGCTAGGGGTTTTCCATTTCCCCAATTATATAAGTACAAGTAATTAAATTTAAAAGTGATTAAATAAATAAAATGCATGGGTGAAATTAAAGCTGTATTAATGAGAGAGCGATGGTGGAGCCTAGAATTTCAGAAAATGTATCGCCGATTGTGGAGATGAAATCAGTTTAACAACCAAAAAAGTAAGCAAAAAACGTTGTGATTTCGCCGAGATATGCATTCATTCTCTAGTAAGACAGCTTCAGCGACAGATCAACGCCATCAAATGCTCCCGAATTTCATTTCCCCCTCCACCACGTCGTTTCTCCGCCCCGATCTCGCCGCCGGCGGAAGAAATCGTACTCCATCACCACGTTGTTTCCCCTTCCACCGCCTGCTCCTTTTCTGTGCCCCCCCCCACCCTCCACCTTCAAAATCGTACACAGTTATAATTAAACAAAAAATTTTCAAAGTAAAAGCGAGATGAAGAAGAGAAAATTTTACCTGCGGGTTCGGGATTGTGATGAATCAACGCCCCCAAAAACGAGACCTAAAATGGGCGTGATCCCCGTTTATACACCGCAGCGCCGTTGATCTTCTTCTTCTGCGTAAAATCAGATCAAATTCGATTTCTAGGTCAACATTGATGAAAAATGGGGGGTTTCTGATTTTCCGAGCGGAATACCTTGTGGCAAGCATTACTGGAGAAAAAAAGCACTTCTCGTCGCCGTGGCTCTGCAGAATCCGGCGATCGGGCCGAGGCCGGGAATCCGACCGGTTTCCCACCCGGTCCGAATTTGGGGCGGGATGCTGAAATCGGTGGTGTTTCATCTCCGGAAACGGAGGGGGGAAGCCGGATCCAGCCGATGGGCTCCGGACGACCTCCCCCGCTCGCGGGGGCCCTCCAGCTTCGCGACGCCCACCCCGCGCCGCGGCTGCTTGTGTTTCCCGCGTCGCCGCCGTTTCCGCCGCATTTGGGCTTCCTCCGCCCCGGGCGCGGCGCGGCGGCTGGGATCGGCGGTTTCGTGGTCCATTGCGGAATGGAACAGTAGCGGTGTGTGGGAACGGAAATTGCAGGGAAGGGAGAGGAGAGAGGAAGGGAGGGAAAACACGGAAATGCGAAATGTGTCCATATGACAACATGGGTTTTTGTAGAGTTTTTTGGGAATTTTTCTTTACTCATTTTCACCTTTTTTTAAAAAAAAACTTGGGTTTTATTTCAATGGGGGATTGATTTATTTTTTTGGGTCATTTTAAGAGAATTTTTTGGGTTCCCCAATTTTATTTAAGGATTCAGTACTAGAAAAAAGATTTATTTTCAAAAAACCCAATATACCACCCAAAATAAGTTTTTAACAATTTTACTTTATAGTTCATTTAATCATGGTCAAAATAAAAGCAACTCACTAAATCGTAACGTCTGTAAAAAAGGCTAATGTCGTATAGTCTCTAAAATTGTATGTGTAAAGATGTTGCACGCCATCGCCATGGTGGGTTTTGAATGTGAAGCTTTTATTTTAAAAATAAGAAAAAATAAATAACTAGTGTTCGTGATCAAGTGCTCCTAAGTTGTGGGGGTAGGAACAAAAAATAAATAGCTACGAAATTTTTGAATAATGTTGGAAGGGCCAAAAATACCTAGTAAGATCTAGTGCTTTTTTACCAACTAAACAAACACTTTAATTACCTTAAAAAAAGTTGCATCCGAGTGTAAGAATTATGGGCAAAACGACTTAAAGTAGCAAATTTTCTTAGGTGTGAGGTATCTTTTAGTGTAGCATGAGTAATTAAGCTACTGTGTGTGTGTGTGCTTACAAAACTATAGGTCTATTTAATGTTAGAATTCGGACATAAGATCATCCTAGATTGTTGTTTCAAATTAAGAAACAATGTCTAAACATAAAGATATTACTTTATTACTTTCACATGTTGTAAGTACTCTTAAAAAAAAGCAATCATGATCCCCAACACCTAGTAGTAGTCAAAACCTATCTTTTGAAATAATACCATAATAAGATCAGTTTGAAAATCCATAGTCACACAAACATTGTGTATATTTGATTATTGAACACACACACACATACATGCATACATACATAGATGCATGCATAGATATATACATACATGAATTGATTTCCTAAAATAGCATACTGTCGAGGCGAAAAGCATGAAGTTGAGAACGTAGGGCTGCAAGATATGAACCATAGGCTTACTTGTTTTGGTTGTTCATGTTTTGAGTGTTAGGAATAGGATGTGTCACCATTTCCAGCACTCATATACACTCAGATTTGCCTCACCTTTCCTCCTACATTTCCTCATAATTATCCTATGCTTTCTCTTTCTCTACAAAAGCTTCTTGCTATTTTATTACTATTATTATTATTATTATTATTAATTATTAATAGTAATATTATTATAAAAGTGTATTTCTTATAAAGTTTGATGTATATTGCTATAGCCTATATATATACTATATATGTGTGTGTGTAATTGTTTACTTAGTTTCAGTTTCTATGGATGATTTTAGTAGATGACAATAATTTTGAGTATGTTTTCCCAAAGTTGTAATAATATTTTCAAATTAATGATTTTGTGACTACTAATCAATTGGATAAATGTAGTGAGCTCTTCTTTTTATTGTAAGTAGTCTATTTAGTTTGGGTATAGATTAAGCAAATTTTGTTTGGTGTGTAAAGTGACAGTTCTACTAAGTTAAGTAACTTTTTTGTATGTAAAAACATCAAATTTTTTTCATAATAAGTTATTTATAATGGGACATTCAAAATGATACTGTATATAAGGTTTGAATTGACATTATTTGTTTATTTGTATGGCATAAAATCAAATTTGGTCAAACCTTATTATTAGAAAACAGTGGGAAATACACTTTTACAGTTTTTTTACTATTTTTATATGTTTTGTAGGATGGATAGTTTTCACAAATCAAGCAAATAATCTCCTATAATGATGAAAATAAATGTGATTTGAAAATGTGGGTAGTGTTTGGGCGCATAGCCCAAAAATTGAAATTCTATGCAGAGGTTGCTGTTGGTGGAAGAGCCCCAAAATCCGTCGTGTCTCCCCAAAATCAGCACAAAATCGAACAGCCAAACACATCCCCGCCAAACACGTGTCTCCCGGCACGTGCCAGCTAGAGCCGGCGGAGGAAAGATTCGCTACACCGCGGGCACAGCGGAATAGACCAATGATATGAAGAGAGGGGTTGGGCGTAGGGGGACCACCCATATCAAGTAAAAAATGATTCTTACCGTTAGCTGTTTGGGTTGAGGATCGTCTGTGGATTTGTACTAGGCGTGGAAGCCGGTTCGGGAAAGTGGGCCCCCTTGGGTGACGTGTTCGCTAATTACTAGTCTACTCACTAGAGCGGCGCTCTACTACTTTCTCACTCGATTTTTTTGTCACTCTTTTTACATTTATTTATTGCTCTGCTCATTTATGTGTTCTTTAAGTTTTTTTTTTATAGTTAAACAAATGATCAAAAGCACAATGATTGAAGTGGTTTTGTTGGGATTATTTTACATTTCAGCACTTTTTTATTTATTAATATTAACAAAGATAGCATTACCAAATAATATAGTATTAAAAAAGTTATACAAATGAAATAAATGATTATAGTATAATCTTTAGATGTGTTTGTTCATTTGTGAAAGCTTGAAAATCTTTGATTGGACCTACATGTTTTAAATGAATAGAACCTCTGATACTATTTCTCTACAATAGAGATATACTTATATACTTACTTATTA
>NW_025952359.1:0-2047 GCF_023119035.1 Salvia hispanica | reverse complement strand
CAGAGGCTGGGAGGCGCGTGAAGCAAGGACGTGATAAGCAACGTCCAATCAGCTCAGCTGCCAGCACTCGCAACCGCCTTCCACACGAAGCGTCTCAACCGAGCGACCGCCTACAACCGGTCAAAACCCTCAACTACCCACCCATCTATAAAACACCCCACCTTTTACTCCCCTTCACTTCTGGCAAACACTTACACCGCATTCGCTCACCCATGAAGCCACCACTTACACTCCGAAAACCCACCACCCACCGCTACGAAACCACCGCAAAACACCACCGCATACAGTCATAGCAAAGAGAAAGGCAACCAACAACCCTAAGCATCTACCACCGGCGAAACCTCGTCAGAACTCCAGCCAACAGCCGAGTCGCGGCCGCCAAGCCCACAACGATCACAACCACCGCCGACCATACAAATTCCGGCGATGGTTCCTTTAGACGCACTGGCGGCGTTTCTAAGGCAAGACCCCAAGAGAGACTGGACCACAACCCTAGCCGGATTTAGCCTAACCGGAGGAATGCCGGCGACATCAAACCCTACCCCAACTGCAACCACAGAAAACCCACCCACCACCACCCCAAAAACCTCAATTCCAACGTCCGAAAAATATTTCCCCAACAATTGCCGCACAATCAGAACCCTCCCACCCTTCTCCCATAAACCAACAAACAGAGCCGCTGGACGTCAGCCCTCTTTCCGCCTATCAAGATCCCAACTGGGGAGAAACAGAAGACAATGAGAGTGGAGGGAGAGCAAGCGAGAGCGAGAAAGGTGAAGCAGAGGAGATAATGGCCACTGAGGCCAAAATCGATGAAGCAGAGAGGGAGGGGATAGATCTGAACGCAATGGACAAGAAGCAAGGGTTAATGACGGAAGATGAATTCCAAGCGGTTTTGGGCAAGGGGGATAGGATCGTGATAAACCCCGAAGGGGTGGCTGAGGTACTGGACCTCGCATCCCAGGCAGTAGGGAAGGGGGAAGCAACAAAGGAAACAGAAAGGTCGGAAGGGGTAGTCCACCAATCAGTAGAGGAGAAAACAGCCGAACAACTTGAGGAGGAGAGGCAAGAGCCAGAAACACATCAAGAGGAAGCCTCAGTGGTAACTAAACCGAAACCAGTAAAGAGGAGGCTAGTGTTGAAAATCGACCCCAAGGCAGAAAGGCAGAAACCCCAAAGAGTGTCACAGCGATGCTTAGGGAAGTGGACGTCCAACAAGGCAGGAGCAAACACAGCAGCAGATGCAGTGGAGGTTTCGAGTGATGACGAGAGGACTACTCCTACAAAACCTGGGGAGGAGCCCTCGAATGCTAGCCAGGAGGACACCCTAATGGCAACAGGGACAGTATCAACAACGCGACTGACCAGGAATGAGAATACTGATAAGGTGGCTGAGGGTCTGGACCTTGCATCGAGTCAGTAGGTCGGGAGGAGGCAACAAGAAGTGATACTAGTACCCGCGTGGTGACCAAGCCTACCACCCAGGAGGATGTTTCAACACAAGCCGACGGAGACACAGAGGCAATGGATATCGAAGAAACCAAGTACATTCAAGAAAGGAAGAGGAAGGGGAAAGCCCCTGTCAAGAAGAAACAAGTCATGAAGAAACAGCGCACTGCCAATGCAAGCATAGTGATTAGAGAGCCGGAAGAGAAAGATAGATCAAGCCACATCGACTACACTTCCAGCGAGGATTCTGACTCAGAGAGTGATATCTCTCTGGAAGGAGAAGACTATCATGAGCAACAGCTCCCCGACAACCACCTTGAACTAGTCCATCCTCCGGTAGAGAGGATTGTGTACCGGCGGTGGAGGGTTACGCTCACTGATAAGCTTTTGGACGACATGAAGCACTACGACACCAAAAAGCTTCAAGATGCATTTGACGACAAGGATGACAGTAGCAAGCAAGTCAAATGCGGAAATGTACTCCATATACCCTCTTTGGATGAATTGTCTGTTCGTGATTCCTTCCTGGCCAGTATGGAAGCATTGGGTTTTGAATGGCTGGTAGAGAGTAGGGACCCGGAGATATCTGTGAGATTAG
>NW_025952358.1:0-6000 GCF_023119035.1 Salvia hispanica | reverse complement strand
GAAGTTGGCAATCATTCACTGCCTCTGCAAAGTCCATCATTTCCCTGGATCTATTTTTATTACTTCCTTGTCTCTCATCTTCAGTCAAAAAAATATTAAAATCACCACCCACAATCCATGGCAAACCATCCATCTTTGTTGCTAGCTCCCGCAGCTTGTTCCACATCCCATGCCTTTCTTCCCTGAAGCATTTTCCATAAGCCACAGAGATAAACCAAGGCGCAAGTAAAGCCGGTGAAACCAACCTAGCATGTAAGATTTGTTCCGAATCATCCCATCCATCTACTTCTATCCCTGATGCACTTTTTATTTGCACTATAAATACCTGCAAGTATACAGAGTAGGTATAGTATAGCAAAAGGTTAGTACCGGGTATCGAACACGGGGAAGATGTACACAAAGTGTCTATCTTCTACTAGAACTCAATTACTATCTGGAGAAACAAGAATTATTGGAAACTTTTTGAAAACAGTAAATATTAAAAACAGTAAACAACTAAAAACAAGCAAATCACGGAGAGAAAAGTATAGAGATAAGGGGAATTCCAGGGATGTGCTTTCGCTTTTATGGTTATACAAATTCCAAACTACAATACCCTAGCACAGTTAATACTTTGAAAGGACGAGTCACCTAGCTTATGCTCATGCGATACAAACGTTGATTACTAACATTAGGGTTGTCAATCCTAACACGTAACTCCAAAAAGCTCCTAAGACCCTTGAAAAGTCCTCACTCTCAATTAACAGTGCCGTTTTAAAGGAAGCTAACTGTAGTGTCTACTAAGTGGATCTAACTCGCTAGAACTCTGTCACAGTTATGAAGCAAGTTGTATTGAATCATACATAATTGTGTCACTCAATTATGAAGCATCATGATTAACTTAGGGAAGAAACAAAGTAAAAACAAAACGGATATTAAATAGAAAACGGAATTGTATAACCAAAGTTGCTACTAACACATCCCTAGAATCCTATGAGTTTAGTTACACATGACTGAATAAACTAAAAACATAGATTGAAGGGAAAGCAATCTGAACATAAAACTAAAGCAAATAAAACCCGTAGGTTGAATCCTTGTCGTTCTTGATGTTCTTGAAATCCTTCTTCAACTCCTTGCACAATTGAAGTACTCTAGCTTTTGATCTCTATGAATGTGTTCTTGTTGTGTGTCGGAAAAAAAACTCTTTTTTGATGAAGCTTGAGGTCCTATTTATAGGGGAAGATTATTCCTCATCATAGAAGGAAAAGATCTTCAAAATTTGGTAAATCTTGGAGCAAATCTAGGGCTGGTCGGATTCGCCGCCTTTCTCCGGCGAGCCGCCGCACCTTGGCCGGTGGTCGCCGCGTTGGAGTCCAGAGACTCTGACCCTTTCGGTGGCGGACCGCCACATGTCCTCCGGCGGTCGCCGGGCAAGACTCTTCTCCTAGCGTAAATTTCCGAGGCGGGCCGCCACATAGCTCTGACCGCCGGGCGCCGGCGGTCGCCGTACAACTTCGCGGCGGTCGCCGGTCGCCGTCTGACTCCAGATTTCCGGACTATGCGTTTTTACTCCCCTTTTCGGCTCAAATATGCACATTTCTCACAAAACACGTCAAAATACCAAAATGTATAGAATATGCAAATAATAGACATGTAGAGTGATTTTGATAACAAAAACGGACCAAATAATGGCCTTAAAACAGTGCAAAATCCGGGCGTATCACATATTAAGTTAAGTCATTAGGAAAAGGGAAAAAAACGTCGAGGCATGCATGAATTAGACTTTGAGTTGTGATTTTGATTTGTATGTGCCTATGTGCTTTTTAAAAGGTGAAACCTCGGTTGCAAAGTCAGATAAAGGAAAAGAGAAACTTACTTGAAATCTAAGCAGTCGAGGTGGGCTTTATTCTTAAACTCTTTTTTTTCTTGCAAAAATATTGATTGGTGTTATAAGGGTGGTTTAACTGTTATGCCATGCCTATATTTGTTTTATTGTGATATTGTGCCTGAAGCCTAGTTTGTGAGTTCGCTCCATTGGGCCAAGGTTTTGGATATGTTATACGAATTCGGGTCTGAGTACGGGCCGCAAACCCTACCAGGCTGTGTACACGAGGGGATCGTGAGCCGTCCTTGCTAGTCGGCCGGTCTCGTGGGCGAAAAGTGTGGCCACACTTTCGTCGCACCATGAAATGTTATGATTGTTATTTTGATGAGAAAATGGGGAGTTGTTTGATTGGCCAATCTATCTTAAATATTTTTGTGATACTCGTGAAATTCTCTTTAAACTGCTTAAAACTCGAGTTCACTTGGTAAGGGTGGCATAACTTATAAAATGTTTTGGCAACGAGCTCACTAAGTATTTCAAAATACTCAGCCCTGCATGTGTTTTCCTTATGTGCAGGTTGAATGGCGACGAGCGGTGGCGGGTGTTGACCTCATTAATTAATTAAGACGGTTGTTCTGAACACTGAGTGTAGTCGTGTCTCCATACATGGCTCCACTACTCTTGGTCTTTTCCGCTGAATTCTTGACACATTCTAGTACTCTTTGATTACTTTGAGTTTGCCCCTTTTGAGTTAGAAGTTTGAGACTTGTTGTGGTTCTGTTGACTCATGTTGAACCCCTTCTGATTTCGATCACGTTTTATGATATTTATCCTTCATTTATTCCTCTTGACTAAATCGTTGACTTAGGGCTTGTTAGTTCGTTTAATGCCTTAGTCGAACCTCTTTTATTGAAACCCTAGGCTTTATTCTCAGTGCTTTGAAGTTCGTTTTGGTAGCAGCCCCCGTATTTATTGTACCCTAGAATTCTGGGCTGTTACAGTTGGTATCAGAGCCTCGGTTTCTTTCCGCTCTGGACCCAAGAGTCTTTGTTCAAAATAGAGTAATTTATCCTTGTACTCTTATACTAATGAACTAAATATGGAAGGCTCAACACCGCAACTCGTCCCGTTCAACCACGAAGAAAGAGGTACTATTATTACTATGACTTATGATTGAAACTTTATACTCTTGGAAATTTTGGTGGAAGGTGTTATTTTTGTGAGAAGCATGCCTTAAGTGTTGAGAATATTGTTGTGCTTGTGAAGCGATGCTTCTTAAATGATGATTACTAAGAGTGTGGAAATGTTATGAATGTGAAGCGATGCTTCTTAAATGATGATTACTAAGAGTGTGGAAATATTATGAATGTGAAGCGATGCTTCCCGAATGGTGATCTGTCAAGTATTGTATGCGAGTTTGTGAAATTGTGAAATGTGAAATGTGATGAAGTTATGAAACGGGGGGCACTATGCAAATGTGTAATTGCTTCTGTTTAATAATGAGGCATGATGTATCATATATTGAGGAATGATTGTGAACATGTGTTGCTTGATGTTGAGATTTGTTATTACATATTCAAACTGCAAATTTAACTGCAAATTTTAATGCATATTTGGTTGAAAATTTATGATTTTGAAATTTTGAAGGCGAAGTATGACGCATGTGTAGTTGCAATTATGTGATTGTGAAATAGATGGACATGAACTGCATGAAGTTGGAAATGCGATTTTGTGGATGATGCATTGACTAAGTGCTAATCTTTACATATATTAATATACGATGCTTGATATGCTAAGGAACATCAAATGATTTATGTGGTGAAATATGCTATTCAAATAAACTTGTTAATTGTACAATATATGGATGAAGTTTGTGTGGTAATGGGGAACTTTTTGAACTTTGTTGCGAATGTGATTACGTGTGATTTATGTTGAAATGTTGCGATGCTTAGATCTGGACTACTTGGAACCTAGCATGACTTAGTTATACGATCACAGCGCTTATATCAACAGTAGAAACGCGGAATGACTAGTATGAGACTCCAAGCTATGCTTGAAATTATAGAGTGCCTAAGAAGTAGGCCAGACTGAACGTGCTAGAACTTAGTTGTAAGTTGACAACTGCAGTATCACTTTCCTGAGTGATAGAACCAACGAAAATAAGTATACTTCGAGCCTTGGTGTACCCTTACAATGGCGAGATCATACCAAGATCAAATAAAACTATGCAGTCTTGCATACCATGCCAAAGTGGCGACGCGACACAAATACGACGACGTTTACGACACATTAAGACCACGTGTAGAATGGCAATCGAAAAGACTATGTGACACGGCAAGAAGAAAACTTTGAAGAGGCGACCATCTAAATTTAGTTATTTTCGACGATACGACGAATCTCGACTTGGAATCCACGGCTTCACAGAACGACGTTACCATGATTAGGCTCGGGAGAGATGTGCGAGGAAGTGCGACCTTCGTAGTTAGAATGACCAATTTTTAAATCAACAGTACTTACTTGGATCCTATGTTCTTTTCGGGAAGTTTTGAGTAACCCTGAGCCCTTATCTATTTAAACACCTTGGTTGACTCGCAATTTACAAGTGATACCCGTTATTTCTTTTCCTATATCGAGTCATGACTCACTTGGCTTGAAATTTGTGTTTGCCCTTTATAACTTTGGACCTCTTGCTTGAGTAGTATTCTTCAAATTCATAGAACGATATTTGGTCTTATGAGCTTCCGTCATTGAACCTCATTCCTAAAGTTGTTTGTAGTTATGACCTTCAGTATGATCACATCTCCAGACCTGTTTTTCTTCAAAGGATGGAATATTCTTCTTGGAACTTTGGTTCACCCCTTTATCTTATAACCATGTTTGTGGCAAGCTCTTTTTCGCAGAAGTGAAATTCTTTTTGCTCGGTTTCACTACATATATTGTTTCATACTCAATGACTTTTCTTCTTCAGCACCAAGTTAAGACTATCATGATCTCTTCTTCCTTAACGGTTCTGAGAGGATCCAATCATTTTGAGTTGCCCTCAACAAACCCGTTAAACCATTGCTAGTGCAACTTCATGACATTTGTCTATATTTCTAAATTCTGACGCGACTGATTGTTTTAGGCCTTGACATGTTTGATCAATAACCGCTGTCCGAAATTTTTGCAAATTTTGATCGGGCAGTCTGGTATGGGATTTAAGATTTCTAAAGCTTTTATTCACATTACCATTTTACTTTCGCATTTGCGTTACTCCTTTTCGTTCGTTGTACTGAGACCTATTTGAGACCACATTATTGAGATTTATGGGAATTCGCACCTTCTTATTATCTTACCTTGCAATGAGCTTTTCCCACTCTTTTCTACCTAGTTGCGTGAATGTGGGAATTCGCACCTTCTTATTATCTTATCTTGCAATGAGCCATTTCCACTCTTTACTACCTTAGTTCGTGAATGTACTTGCCCATTTTGTTTTCTCCAAGAACCTTTCATCTTGTTGTGCAACTGCCCCATGTCCTTTCTTGCGCAACTGCCTTCTTTCAATATTACTGCGTGATCATTCCTTGAACCCTACTTATAGGAAGAATCACAATTTTTCCAGTACATCAGAATAGGTTTCACCCTGTTTTCATGACCCATCCCATGTTCTTTCGAGCTCTCATCAGAATTTAACTCTCAAGTCCTATGAGTTTTCTTGATACCTCTAAACTTTTTAATTCTCAGAATGGGCGAGTTATGTCCTCGCTCAGTTTCAAACCAATTGTCAATGATGAGATTTGAAAGTGTCAAGCTAGAGATGTTATTCTTGTTTCCTTGATAAAGTTTGGAGCCTTTCCGATGAAAGACATTTCGTGGTGCTTCCTCGAATTGAAATCGGCCCATATCCAAGTTAGGACTGTTTGATTAAAATTTGAGTTCTTAATACATACTCTGAGTTCTTGATGCGACGCGGCAAGGGAAGGCGAAAGCTTAAATCTTTTAAGATACACGAGGGAAATAAGTTCTACAGACAGACACGCGCTGAAATGATACACCAACAAGAGGTGTAGGCATGACCAATAGAACGAGACGAGAAATATTTCGCATTTACGAACTGCTTATATCGAGCTGCTAGGAAATCGAATGTCGTGTTATAGAATTTCCCGAATTTGTTCGAACGTAGAAATCGTACTAGGAGAACTTAAGTTAGTCGCTTA
>NW_025952357.1:0-6000 GCF_023119035.1 Salvia hispanica | reverse complement strand
GACAATAAAGGGAAAATAAGAAGGAAATAAAAAGGAAACCAATCGTGAACCAAACGTCCATTTTATTACGAGAGATATTAGGATTTCACAAGGGATTTACATGGTCATACAGGCTCAAAAAAAAGAAAAAAAAAAGAGTTCACCAATTTGTACTTCACATTCCTATCATAGTTCTCATCAATAAGTCTATCACAAGACAATGATAAAATGCACAGCGGAAGAAAGGTTTGAACGCGACAATATGTATGGAGACATATGTCTTCGAGGGTCCTACAGAGATACAAAAAGCACCAATCTCACTCAGCACCCCTTCATCCACGGCTCAACCTGCACATTTAGAAATATATGCAGGGCTGAGTACGAGAGTACTCAGTGAACACTTTGCCAAAAGATACATATATACAATAAAAGATTTGTTGCCATGCCATCACAGTAACACTCGGGGGTTTTATCTTAAAAGGCCCGAGCTTACTAAGTTATTTGTGAGCTTAAAGTTCGACCGCAGTCTAAGTTCTTTCCATCAATCTGCCATATCTGTACATTCCTTAAGTGACGGGAAGGGTGTCACCTTCCACGACACATTGACCGGCCAACCCTCTCGATGACTCACGGTCCATTTCTTTTGTGCACACTACTCGAATAGGAATTTCAATCCTATTGGAGTTCGTAATCATTCCGTTCATTCATTCATTCATTTTGGCATAGCCAAACAGATAGGCATCTCGACAAAACAAAAACATTTATGGCATTGACAATCTTTTGTAGAAAAGAAAGTGCGATTTTAAATAAACAATCACTTCATAAATCATTCGTAACATTTGACAAGTTCATCCACATAAAAGTATAGGATAGCAAAGCTCAAACATAAAATCATTATCACTTTAAAATAGGCTTGAAATATTATTCACAAAGCCACATTAATACATAGGTTAGAAAGCCCACCTCGATGCTTCCAAAATACATAGCTCTAAGCAAAGATCCACTTCAATAAATTAAACTCCTCGCAAAAATCCTTTTTGAAAGATTATTACGAGCTAATTAGTTAAAGAACATTCATAAAGAATGATATGCAATGATCCTAAGGGGGGGAGTGTGCATCCTACGTTCTTATCTTGTTCAAACGACTTCAATTCTTTGCGATAATTACATCGGGAGATTTAAATTTCTCGATCAAGTACTTTAGTGAGTAATTGAAGGTTCAGTTACTTATGCAATTAATCTCTGAACCCAATTTAAAACATTTAGTCTATACTTTGAGTAATTGAAAGCTTGTTAATTTAAAAGGACCTCAAGACTTAAAAGAAACTCTTAACTTCTCTCTCTTTTTTCATTCTCGTTAATTCGGCCTAACTAAAAGAATGTCCAATCAATTTAGTTGGATCCAACAAGAGTAAACCGTATCTCACACTTCATACTCCCTCCGTCGCACCTTCTCCCTCTCTCTTGCTCTCGGCCGTGAAGGGCTCGGCGGCGTTCGACCTCCGATGCCGTCGCCGGTTACTATTCCATGTACATCTTCTTCTCCCTCTCTTCTTCTTCCCCTCCTTTTTTCTTTGCCACGCATAACACATGTATATGTTATACACACACTCACATTTCTTTCTAAGGTTAAATTTCAGTCACCGAGCTCGTCGAGCGAGTGGAGAAGAGGGCAACGTTGTTTGCTCGGTCCAGGGGCAGCAGGGGCTGCCACCGGGTGACAGCAGCGGCAGTGGGGTCTGCCGAGCATCTGTGCGCGCGTGGCAGCAGCTGCGTGTGTGTGACAGCAGCGGCGACTTCCCGGCAGAGGCGGCAGCGGCGGGGGGTTCTGCGCGTAGGGCTGCCGCCGCGTGACAGCAGCGGCAGCGTGTGATGCTGCTGAACGCAGCAACAGCGGCGGACTGCTCCGAGCGAGGTGGCAGCGGCGGACTGGCGCCCCTTCGGTAGGTGCTCAAAGATGCACTCGTACAAGCTAAGTTCTCAATCATGCTTCATGCCCGATTATTATTATTGCTTTTATGGTTATCGCAAAGGTCATGCTCTACTTAATTGAGTTATGAGGATATATATGAACTTGGGCTTGGTTTTCTTTAAATTATCGGATGCTTGGTTATTTCACTAGAATATGAACTTGTTGATATTGAGAATTTGGTAGAGATACCTAAATTCGTGGTACTATGTTGAGCATGCTATCTCTTCTGTCATGCTTGGCAAAAAGAATAAATGAAAGAACTATGAATAACACTTGGGTTTTAAGAGCATTTACCTTCCATGAAGAGTGGAGTAAAGGGTGATGGGTGAGAGAGCTTGATCCTCTTGTTCCTTGAACTCACTATGCGTATCTCACTTGCTCTCTTCTTTAATGATGTTGGAGATTTTATTTTGAGAAACAAAAGGAAGATGAAAGAAGGTGGTGAAGTATTTATAGGTAAAGAGGATGTATGGTTCTACATGGGTAATTCTATGTTTCAAAGGGAGCAAACTATTACACAAGAGTTAGAGACTTTTTACTAAAAGGAGCAAGTTGGCAAATCAATCATTCAATATACCAAAAATGGCAAGAATATTACATCTCGTCACTCAAAATGACGGCTAGCAAGTACGGCCGTCGTTTGGGAATCGTGTGCCGTCGTTTGGGACTCGTGCTTTGATGTGATGTGATTTCGTCAAAAGTCTTGTCTTGATTTGAAAGATGTGATGGTGATGCGACTAATATTTGTCTATCTTTTGTAGGTTCCAGAAGTGTGCGATGTAGAAATAGATAGGAGCACGAAATGAAGTTGGAGGTCCCGGAACGTGCACAACCGCCGAGATTCGGGGCACGTCTCCTTGTTTTGCTTTATCCTCGATATTTAAATTGTAATAGTGTAGGACTTTACAAATTCTATTTGAACTTGTGTTAAACGAACTCATAGATTTTTACACCGCATTTACTAAAACTATTAAACGTCCTTTTTTTTATGATTATCGAGATCGCACACATTTTAAAACCCGAACAAACAAGAAATAACAACTAATGCAAGGTGATATTTGTTCGGCTATGGTTCAAAAAGTGCGGGTGTTACAGGATGTTGTTTTATGAGTTATTCAAGAGAGAGTAAAGTAAGAGAGAATAAAAGGTAGAGATGATGTTATTTTTATTTTAGGAAACGTTTCATTTTTAATGACATAGATGAGTATTATACTAGGTATATATACTATATATATTATTGTTATAATAAATATGTATATAATATTATAATAAATATATATACAATATTATATAGGAATGTGATCAAAGGAAAACTCTAAATATTGTACAAACTCAAAACTATGATCTGGACCATTGAAAAATGTCAACATATCACAAAAAAAGCATCAACAGGAAAATGTCAACCAGAATTTCAACGGTAGTCAATGATTGATGTTGTGTTGATATTGTGTTGATACTGTGTTGACATTAAAATCTTGAAATTTTACACTCTGTGTTGATATTGTATTGAAACAATGTTGAAGCTGTGTTGAGGAGTTTTGAGTTTGTACAATATATAAGTTTGCATTTTATCACTACCCATATTATATATAGATCATTAATATTTAATTTTTTTTAAACACATTATTCTGCAAATTACAATCTATAAATAGGGCTTATGATTTAGGCATATGCATCACACAAACACACGCACGAAGCAAAAATGAGGATTTTTTCTCTTTTTCTGGCTATAGTAATTACTCTTTTAGTACTGCTCATTATTTTCTCCATAGGGGCCATTTATTTTTCACTGAAACGAAAGAAGACTGCAGAAGGATGCGCAAACGAATAAGGTTATTGAATTGGGAAGTTATCTTAGCCAGGCTAGGATATAGTATAATTGTATAATTGCTATGTATGCATATATCTATAAAGGGTTCGTTTGGTTTGGCTGAAAGCCCGTAAGATGAGATATATGAAAGTGGATTTTCATGAATTTATGGATAGTATGTTTTCACATGGTTTGGTGTTTGATTAAATTGTTGGACTTATTGAAAGTGAACTTTCTGTTTGGTTCGATATTAATTATAGTATTTGCATGAAACCAAATGAGGAATGAGAATCTATACATATATAAAAGACGAGTTTTGGCCATTATTTGGATTATATATAAGTTTTGGGCAATATCTTGAAATTTAGAAATTTTGGGTGATGGTTATAAAATGTTACATAACGTTTTATTAAAATCACATAATGACTCCCTAAAGTAAATGTCATTTATAAAATAATTAAAATAATGTAGGAATATGTAACTGCCGATGGTTGGGGGAAAAGATTAAAATTGATAGACTTTTGAAGTAATACCATTAATAATATAATGTAACCTCATATGTAACGGCCGATTATAATGTGATTATGGTATACTAAATAATTCTATTTAATGATTTATGAGGAATTTTCTATGCGTTTTTTGACTTTTCAAATCTATGACTAAATGTATCCAATTTAAATCATAAATTAATATTCATTTTAATTATTATGGATTACCTAAACAAATGCATTTTTGTTTCTAGGATTATTGGTAGCCTTAAGTTTTTGTCTATAAATACATGTTCTTTCATTGTAGAATTATCTTTTCAATGAACATTAGATAAATTTCAAAATTGCTCCTCAAAGGATTCAACTTCAGCGATCGACGACGGGAGCTCTTTTGCAACAGTTAATGGAGACGGAGGCGGTGAAGATATAGTCCTGTAAAAGGCGAAGAACCGAAGACACGAGTCGGAAGTTGTGGAGAGAGGGTCGTGTAAGAGAAGGTGAAAAGAAAATAGCACTTTTAAATCTTATTTTGAGGACCATTCTCTATTTGAATGTTTTAGTTCATAATTAAGTTTTTTCTTATTGTTATTATTTTTTTTTTTTTTTTTTAATTTTGTTTGAATATTTTTCATCTTAGCTATAATAGTGATTTTTTCTCAAATAAAGAAATCGCAGAAGCTGACTATCTGTAATATTTTGAAGCTGAAATTGTACGTTTGTCGCCTACTTTCATAGGTTTCATGCAAAAAAAACATCCAAAGTCAACAAAATGGAGAAAGGGAGCAAAGAAGATGAAGAACATAAAATATCCCATTTTTTTTCTCACTACATAAATCATTAGTTTGGAGATTAAGGAGGAAAATAAAGTTGAGGTAAAGAGTCAACGATAATTCGATAGGTTTCATGCAAAGAAAATACTCAAAGTCAACAAAATGGCGAAAGGGAGGAAAGAAGACAAAGAATATAAAATATCATATTCTATATGCGCACGTACATAATTATCAAATTGGAGACTAGAGAAGAAAATAAGGCCGAGGGAAAGAGTCAACGATAGTTTCGGCCTTTCGTGTATAAATAAGCAGGGAGAGGAGTTGCAACGCGCGCTGATAGTGAGTGTTTGGTTTGGTTTTTGTTTTACTATTTATTTTCTTTATTTTGCTATTCTTATTAATGTACTTTTAAGGTAGTTTACAAATAGGAAATTTTTTTTCCATAACTTATGAATTATTGTTTTATTTACTTAATGTTAAGTGTTATTAATATTGATATGTGTGCTTTTTATTTGTTTTGTAGTTCATCATTTTTATCGTTTTACGATGATATTATTGTCTCCTAATATTTTATTTGTATATTAAATATTTTATTAGATTTTATACTCTTAGTATATACTCCTACATTTTTTAATCTTATGTAATGATATTGTCACTTATTTTATTTTATTTATTCATAATATCAAAATAATAGTACGAAATATTCTAAGTCGCGCATAGTGCGCGTGGGTTAAAACTAGTTCAGCATAAAATGCAAGCATAGCTACAAACCAAACTCCTATGGATCAATATCTAAAGTTTGAATTATTTTATTAAAAAAAAACTATTTAAAAAACAATCAAAAACTGAAATACATGTGTCAAGTCAAAACATGTCTTTAAATGGCGGACAGATGAAATATTACGTTAAAAAGGATAGGGGTTCCCCCCAAAAAAAATAGAACAAAATTATAGAATTAATGGGAGATATAAAAATGGAAGA
>NW_025952356.1:0-27000 GCF_023119035.1 Salvia hispanica | reverse complement strand
ATTAACACGTAAGTTGTGAAGTACACTTCACAGCCCACGACCAGCGCTGACCCAATCAGCCAACTTGCCACAGCGCAGACCGACCGGTCCGATTCAACCTCAGCACTTCCCAGCGATCCAAGCTCGCCCAAGAGTCCCAATCAGGGAGTCAAGGAACGTCCACGGAGCCAGTGTTGTGTGAGCCTCTACTTTTAGAATGGACCCATTGATTTATATCAAAGAGAGCCATAGGCCCATATGTAGAAAGTGAGTTCAAAATGTTAGTGGAAGGTGAGTCCTACTTTTATATAGTTTTATAGTGAAATATGTGATATGGATTATGATACGACGAAAGACCCGTTGAATATATTGATCCAAGAACCCCACGTATAAGGATTGGCAGCGGACTCCCTTGATTGATAATCTGGTTTGATCCACTCCAAGAGCTTGGAAAACCTCGAACCGTTGGCTATATGATCAGCTAAGAACCTCGGTATGGATGAACGCCACAAGATCTTGCTCAAAGAATCTTGATAAGTTCCAAACAAGTGAAATACTCTACAAAGAGAATTCAACTCACAAAGACAAAGTCTATTTTCGTATTTGATTAATGATGTCCTCAAATGACATGCTTACAAGCCTTTTTATAGGCTAGAATGGACTCTTGAAAGTCTCACATTATTAGTACTACTTAAGACACTTAAAAAGACTCATAATAAAAAAAAAGTAACTCCTAAACCTTTGGTGTAACTCTAGGAAATCTCACTTATTTAACATAAAATGTAACTTAAAAGGACCCTTCATTTTGGCTGCTCCAACTTGGACGAAAATGCATCATGTATCTTCAATTTGGGCCTCCAAAATGTGATATTTAGTAACTCCAAGCTTCATGCATTGGGCTGCCCATTGACTTGAATAATATTCACCGTTTGCCCAATGTAGAATGGTCTTGGAATAGAGCTTTTATTTCAGCAACTAAAAGCATCATGGACTCCTTTATCTTCTTAGCCCTAGCTCTTGTAATTGGCCCACTTTGAATGATCAATGGATCCATCTTCTTGTCCTTGTAGATCAGCTTGGGTGTGTCTCCATCATTCCCTTTTTCTTCAAGAGGATTCGTCCTCGAATCTAATTCACCAACATAAGGAGATAAATCAGAAACATTAAAAGTAGCACTTACATTAAATTCACAAGGTAAGTCTAGTTTGTAAGCATTATTATTGATTTTTGCAATCACTTGGAATGGTCCATCTCCTCTTGGCTGCAACTTGGACTTTCTTTTTGAAGGAAATCTCTCCTTTCTCGTATGCAGCCAAACCCGATCTCCCGGATCAAAGATGACTTGTTTCCGACTCTTGTTAGCTTGCTTCGCATATTGCTCTGTCCTCTTTTCAATGTTTAGTCTTACCCTTTCATGCAATCTTTTCACCATTTCAGCCCTTAGCTTTTCCATCAAGACTTGCAAGTTCTTCAATAGGTATTGGAATCAAATCTAGTGGACTCAACGGATTGAAATTTGAAACCATACACAACTTCAAATGGAGAAAAGTTAGTAGCAGAGTGAATACTTTGATTATAAGCAAATTCAGCAAAAGGTAAGCATTCTTCCCAATTTTTCAAGTTCTTTTTTACCAAAGTTCGTAGTAATTGAGACAACGTCTTATTTACTACTTCAGTTTGTCCATCAGTTTGTGGATGAAAAGTAGTATAAACAAAAGTTTAGTTCCCAACTTATTCCACAATATACGCCAAAAATGACTCACAAACTTAGCATCTCGATTACTCACAATTGATCTAGGAACACCATGCAAACGGACAATTTCTTTAAAGAACAAATCAGCAATATGAGTTGCATCATCAGTTTTGTGACATGGAATAAAATGTGCCATTTTTTAAAACCTATCAACAACCACAAAAACTAAATCTCTACCTCTTTTTCTTCTAGGCAAACCAACGACAAAGTCCATTGAAATATCCTCCCAAGGTGCACTAGGAATTGGTAACGATTTGTACAAACCATGTGGGTGTGATTTAGACTTGGCTTGCATGCAAGTTATGCATCTTTTACAAATTCTTTCAACATCCACACGCATTTTAGGCTAAAAGAAATGTTCATGCAAAACATCCAATGTTTTATGTACTCCAAAATGCCCCATTAAACCACCCCCATGAGCTTCGCGCACAAGTAATTCACGCATAGAACCCTGAGGAATGCATAATTTATTTTCTCTAAGCAAATAGCCATCATGCCTATTGAACTTGTCAAATGTTGCATGCTCACAAGCTAAATAGATAGAAGAAAAGTCTGGGTCATTAGCATACATTTCCTTAATCAACTCAAAACCAAGAAATTTAGTACTCAAAGTAGTGATCAAAGCATACCTCCGAGACAATGCATCAGCCACAATGTTTTCTTTCCCTTTTTGTATTTGATCACATATGGAAATGATTCAAAGAATTTCACCCACTTAACATGTCTCTTGCTAAGCTTACCTTGGCCTTTCAAGTACTTGAGAGATTCATGATCCGTATGAATTACAAACTCTCTAGGCCACAAGTAATGTTGCCATGATTCCAAAGCTCTAACCAAAGCATATAACTCCTTGTCATACGTTGGATAGTTCAATTGAGCTCCTTTCAACTTTTCGCTAAAGTAAGCGATTGACCTTTCATCCTACAGTAAAAAAGCTCCTATACCTACTCCAGATGCATCACATTCAAACTCAATCATGTTATCAAAGTCAGGCAAAGAAAGAATTGGTGCAGTTGTAAGTTTTTCTTTAAGGAGGTTAAAAGCATGTTCTTGTTTTTCTCCCCAATGAAAATCAACATCTTTTTTCACAATTTCATTCAAAGGTGCAACAATTGTACTAAAATCCTTGACAAACCTCCTATAGAAACTTGCAAGACCATGAAAACTTCTAACTTGTGCTACATTTTGAGGAATTGACCATTCTAAAATAGTTTTCACCTTCTCCTTTTCCATTTCAATCCCATTAGCACTTACAACAAAACCAAGAAAAACAACTTTATCCATGCAAAAAGAATATTTTTTGAGATTAGCATACAATGATTCTTTTCTTAAGGTGTCCAACACCGCATGCACATGGTCAAGATGTTCATCCACATTTTTGCTATAGACAAGAATATCATCAAAATAAACAACTACAAATTTTCCAATGAATTTTCTCAAAACTTGGTGCATCAATCTCATGAAAGTACTAGGTGCATTAGTTAAACCAAAAGACATTACTAACCACTCATATAGACCAAATTTTGTTTTGAAGGTTGTTTTCCATTTATCTCCTTCTCTAATTTGAATTTGATGATAACCACTTTTCAAATCAATCTTACTAAACACAACAGATCCATGCAATTCATCAAGCATATCATCTAACCTAGGAATAGGATAGCGATACTTTAGTGTGATTTTGTTGATTGCTCGGCTGTGTGCATATCCTCCATGATCCATCTTTCTTAGAAACAACAATTACCGGAACAGCACATGGACTCATGCTCTCATGGATTTTTCCTTTCTCCAACAACTCTTGCACTTGCCTTTGAATTTCCTTAGTCTCTTTGGGATTGGGTTAAGGGGGTCAATTTGGGAAAAACCCCCGGGGAAAAAAGTCAATTTGATGTTCAATACCTCTTAATGGAGGTAATTCATTTGGGGTTTATCCTCGGGAAAAACATCTTAATTCGTAAAAAGACACAAAAGTATTGAAAGAAGAGTTAATTCTATGGAAACAAAGACTCTTTGTACACTACGATAAAGACACTCTTTCCTTCAACTATTGCACTCTTTATTTCTTTTCCTCCCTAGAAATTTTTTTTTTTTTTCCTCATTTTCTTTTTTCTGACTCTTTTTTTCTACTCTTTTTAAACCCCCCTTTTTTTTCTCTACCTCCCAGCTCTCCCTTTCTTGAGACAATTTCGGGTCCTCTTGAACTTGTTGAGGGGTCAAAGAGACAAGCATGATGACTTGTTGTTGTACTTAAGGGTAGTGGGTTTTGAAATGGGTTTTAAATCACCCCACGACAACGCCTACTCCCCAAAAAAGTGTAGCATGCATTGGCCCAAAATCAAAAAAACATCATCCTTATAATTGCCAATTGAAAACGAAATTGGAACTTGTTTTGTCACCCGAATTTCTCCCCATTCATTAAGCCAACGTACGTTAGGATGTTTTTTTTCTTAGCTCATGTTTCCACCCTTCAACTTGCCTTTGCACAACCACCACCATCAATAATCATCATACAAAGTTTACCTTGGACCAAACACCTTGTGTGGAAGATGTTCTCCCTTTGTTGATCATTGTTTCTATTTTGCATGTTTAGAGCCCTACGAACCACCAAAAGTTCTCCACGTTTGGATCAATCTCCTCCAATTGTTCATCCTTCTCCTCATCATCTTCACGTTCACTTTCAGATTCAATCTCTCCATTTGGCTACAAAATCATCACCCTTTGGTTTGGACATTGAGATGCGATATGTCCAACCCCTTGATAGAAAGCATTTGATATCTCTATTTCATTAAAAGTAGAAGTAGAAATACCTTTACCCTTCTCAAATTCTTTGGACTTGGATGTTGACGCTTCATTTTGGGGTTTAGAAGCTGCCTCAAAATTGGATTTGGATGAAGTCCACTCTTTTGTCCTTGAATAATGAGAATTTGTTGAAAAATTCTTTTGGGTTGCTCCCTTCTTCTTCACTTGCCCCTCCACCTTCATGGCCATATGAACCATGTTCTCAACTCCACATAATGTTGAAGTTCCACAATGTTCGCAATCTCCCTATTCAGCCCACATAGGAATCGAGCCATAGTTGCTTCTCTATCTTATTCAACATTTTCCCTAATCATGGCAATCTCCATCTCTTTGTAGTACTCATCAGCATTTAGTACCTTGTTTCATAGATTGTAATTTTTGATACAATTCATGAAAATAATGAGAAGTACAATTTCTTACGCATAATGCCTTTCATTTCTTCCCAAGTTGAAACTGGTCTCCCTCCATATTGTCTTGTACTGGTAATCAATTGATCCCACCAAACTATAGCATAGTCGGTGAATTCGATCGCAGCAAGTCTAACCTTTTCTCCTCGGAATAGTTGTGACACTCCAAAGATGAGATCCGCTTTCTCCCCATTCCAAATAAGCTTCAGATCACTCCTTCCTTGGAATGTTGGGATCTTCAGTTTGATGCTTCTTAAATCACCATCAACTTCATTTGTACGCCCTCTTCTACCATTTCCATGTCTCTCATTTCGATGCCTATATGAAGCATCATCTTCTTCTCCTCCACTCTCTTCCTCCTCGTTATTATTTTTATTTGTTGCTTGAAGTTCTAGCTCTCCAAGCGCCCGAAACACTTTCCCGAATACGTGCAAACCTTGCATATTGTTGTTGCATGGTTTTCAACGTAGGATCAACTGGAATTTGATTGTCAGTAGAATCCATCCTCACAGTTCACTCGTGTATCACACAAAAATAAACCTCACATAAACACTCGTGTATATCACTCGTTGGCTTTTACCTCCCCTCGAATAACCTCACCACTCAAGCCTTTTACCACTCTTTCTATTTTGCAAAGAAAACACAAGTACAAAACAAATCAAGAGTAAACAAGAAATAATAGCAATCAACCAAACTTTAGCCCTTGAATGAAGGATGAAAGGAAATGGTCGAGATATATGTATTTGGATTTTTTTTCTATTTCTTTTTTTTTCTCGGTTTCCGATTCGCTTTTTATATAAGCAACAAAAGATAATGGATAAAAGAAGGTAAAGATGGTAACTATATGGGTATTTTCATTTTCCATTTTTTTTTTTTGGGTTTTTTTTTTAGCAACAAGTAGAAAAAATGAAGATAAAGTTGCTAGCCTTTCTCATTTTTTTTTATTTATTTTTTTATTTTTTATTTTTGAAACAAGGATATGAATGTAAGACAAAGCTAAGGATAGATCAATACCAGATGATACCAAATGATATGGATTATGATACAACGAAGGACCCGTTGAATATATTGATCCAAGAACCCCACGTATAAGGATTGGCAACGAGTCCCTTGATTGATAATCTGGTTTGATCCACTCCAAGAGCTTGGAAAACCTCGACCCGTTGGCTATATGATCAGCCAAGAACCTCGGTATGGTTGAACGCCACAAGATCTTGCTCAAAGAATCTTGATAAGTTCCAAACAAGTGAAATACTCTACAAAGAGAATTCAACTCACAAAGACAAAGTCTATTTTCGTATTTGATTAATCCTCCTCCAAATGACATGCTTACAAGCCTTTTTATAGGCTAGAATGGACTCTTGAAAGTCTCACATCATTAGTACTACTTAAGACACTTAAAAAGACTCATAATAAAAGAAAAGTAACTCCTTAACCTTTGGTGTAACTCTAGGAAATCTAAAGTCACTTATTTAACATAAAATGTAACTTAAAGGACCCTTCATTTTGGTGGCTCCAACTTGGACGAAAATGCATCATGTATCTTCAATTTGGGCCTCCAAATGATATTTAGTAACTCAAGCTTCATGCATTGGGTTGCGCAACGACTTGAATAATATTCACCATTTGGCCCAATATAGAATGCTCTTAGAATTGGGCTTTTATTTTAGCAACTAAAAGCATCATGGACTCCTTTATGTTCTTAGCTCTAGTTCTTGTAATTGGCCCACTTTGAATGATCAATGGATCCATCTTCTTGTCATTGTAGATCAGCTTGGGTGTGTCTCCATCAGAAAACAAAAGAGAATGAAAAAAGAAAGAAAGGTTGTGAAGAAAAGAAAAATAGAAAAAAATCAAAGGTTTGGAAAGTGAGATGAAGGAGAAAAATAAAATGTTAGAAGTATCTTGTGTTATTAGAAAAGTGGAGTCAATTTAACTCTACTTGGGATATTTTTATGTTTAAGTCACTTTTTAGCCAAATATTCTTCACCTATCAAATAGCCTACATTACAACCAAAAAGGAAGACCTTTCGGACTTTTAATTCTTAATCACATCAAGTAGAGGAGGGATTAGACTTTGAGCAAGTCTATGGTAAACTTTGCATGAT
The DNA here is from genome assembly GCF_023119035.1 of Salvia hispanica. Classification (NCBI taxonomy): domain Eukaryota; kingdom Viridiplantae; phylum Streptophyta; class Magnoliopsida; order Lamiales; family Lamiaceae; genus Salvia; species Salvia hispanica. The sequence goes on along the minus strand of NW_025952356.1, from coordinate 19,957 downwards.
CATGATTTGAGTGCTTATTCACATTGCCTTTATACACTTTGAGAGTTAGAGATACATCACTTCCCATCTTTGGAAGTTTTCCACATGTGAGTGCATGAATTCAAGGTGTTCCATGAATTAGTAATGAAAGTGCACTAATAAGTCTTGCTTGATTCGATTGCGTTAATTCATGCTTAATCTATTCTTCCATCTTTTAAGACAATTACGACATCTAGTCCTTGTGCATTCCGTGCGTCTATTCTTGTGTTTTTATCGTTTTGTTTGATGACAAACAAAATGTAAGTTTGGGGGAGTTGATACGCCGATTTTTGCATGGTTTTAAGGCCATTATTTGGTCTGTTTTAATGTCAAAGTTGCATTACATGTCCATTATTTGCATATTTTATCTATTTTTGGTAGTTTGACATGTTTTGTGAGAAATGTGCATATTTGAGCCTAAATAGGTAGTCAAAATGCGAAGTAGGAAACTGGAGTTTTAGGTAGCGTCCGCGACCTCCGTAACACTTTTCGGCGACCGCCGCGCCTGGGCCGACACTTCGGTAGCATCCGTTTTGGAAATTTTGTGCATGGAATGAAAACACGCCTGGTGACCGCCGGGCAAGGCGTGGTGACCACTACCTAAGAGACAGAAAGTCTCGGATCAATACCAAGCGACCGCCACCAAGGTGCGGGTCCGCCACAAAGAGCGGCAAGCATATTTGCCTAAGTTCCTCTCCATGATTTACCATATTTTGCAATCCTTTTCCTTACTTGAGGAACTCGAATTCTCCCCGTAAATACCCCTCAAGCTTCATTATTAGGATCCTCTTTTTGCAACATATTTTCTAGAGATTAAAAGTTAGAGTGCTACAGTTTCCAAGGAGTTGAAGAAGGATTCAAGAGCATCGAAGCTAAAAGGATTCAACCTTTGGGTTATTTGCTTTAGTTTTATGTACCAATTGTTTTCCCTTCAATCTATGTCTTTAGTTTATTACATCATGTGTAACTAAATTCATAAGATTCGAGGATGTGTTAGTAACGACTTTGGTTATACAATTTCTTTTCTATTTAATATCCGTTTTGTTTTTATTTTGTTTCTTCTCTATGTAAACAATAATGCTTCATGATTGAGTGACACAATCTTGGATGATTTAATATAACTTGCTACATAATCGTGAGAGGAGGTTGGCGTTAGATCCACTTAGTAGACATTACAATTAGGCCCTTTAAAACGACACCTTAATTGAGAGTGAGGACTTTCAAGGGTCTTAAGAGCTTTTAGGAGTTACGATTTAGGATGACAACCCTAATGTTAGTAATCAACGTTTGTATCATATGAGCATAAAGTAGGTGACTCGCCCTATCAAAGTAAGAACGTGTGGGGTATTGTAGTTGGAACTTGTATAACCATACTCGAGAACGATCACGGAACAATTAAATTCGTTGTTTTGGAAAACACTCGAATAACTAAAGCTTGAGAATCCAAAATATGAAAAAAATCTAGAAACCCTTTAAGACATGAGAACGCCCGGCACGCTTCGGAAGTTACTATGACTCATGTAACTAGCTTAAGCCTACATCAATTATGCAAATTTAGGATCGTGTATATTTTACGCTCACTTGCAACTGAATATTTGTAAGGGAACTATACGACTAAGATAAGTTAATCACTTCTCAAAATTTCTACTCATTGTCTATTATATTTGCCTTCGAAGTTGTGTAGAACACCCCTTTAATCCACATGACGCTATCCTTAAACGGTTGTAGCCCTTAATCTATGTACGACTCCTAGGGTTGTGGGATAATTCCATTATACCAATACTAATGTGAGTACAAAAGTAATGGCAGATCTAGGAATTGATAGTCGTGGTGTCGAACAAACGAAAACATTAAAATTAATTATTTTTTAATAAAAGAATATTATAAATTTAATGAGTATTCAATTATTTAATACTCCCTAGATCCCACAATAAGAGTCATATTTTGCTATTTCCATCCGTTCCACAATATGAGTCGCATTTCATTTTAACCATAAATAGTAGTAAGCCCCACATTCACCAACTTATTCCACTCACATTTTATTATAATATAATATATATAAGTGAGGGGTGTGATCAATTGCTAACATTCTTAAGTTGTTAACTTGCTAACTCAATAGTAGCAGTGTATTAAAAATGTCAACATGATAACATTAAAATGTCAACACATAATTTTGTTGCACTTCAATATAATGGATTGATATTATGTGTTGACCTTTTTAATATACTGCATTGATGAGTTAACGAGTTAGCAACTTAAATAATTAGCAACATAACGCACCCAGAAGTGAGAACCAAATCCACTAATTTATTCAATCAACTTTTTTACATTTCTTAAAACTCGTGCTCATACTAAATATGACTTCTATTGTGGGATGGATGGAGTAATGTTTTATTATAAATTATTCATGATAGTTAGGGAAAATTTAATAAAATTACTAAAATCAAAAGGCATATACTATCCATGTGTTCTACCGAAGACGACTCACTTTCCTTTTTAGTTTGTCCATGCAAGATGACCACTACTAAGAATAGAATTCTCTTGATTGCTACTTTATTCTCTTTACCTAACACATAAAATAAAAATATTTAAAATTTTGTGTCATCCAATAAATGGGTCATCTTTTTGGGACAGTTAGAGTATACCATACTCTAATCTAATCTTATTAAGATAAGCAAAGTAATAAAATCAATAACCTACATTAATTATAATAATTATTTAAATAAGGGTAAAAATGAATTTATGAATAAAGAGAAAAACGGTGAATTTACCAATTAATACAGAGTAGTACTACAAAGTTGAAAAAAAAAAAAATAAATAACAGTCACCTGATAGAAAAAATAAAATATTATAATCTATATTAATGTTGAAACTTATGCCAAAGTTTTCGTTCAACTTCAATTATTATGAAACTTGATTTAATGTTGGAACAGTGGAACTAATAAATGAAGAAGGCCACATCAATAGAAAACTAAAAGGAAAACTAATACAAAAGTAATATTTGGATATTCTCATTTTAATCTTGTTAATTAATAATTTCCTTTCTTTGGTTTGAAGTATAGCAATCCTATCTTACTCAAAATTAAGGTGACAAAATAAGTAGTGAATAATATTTCTCGTCTTCCATAATTAATAAAAAGAAATACTTTTAGCTGAATCACCAAATCAACCACACGCAAAGCGGTGGGGACTGAATTTGGAAAGTTGGTAGATGCAATGTCCCACCACTCTACGTAATCGCTCTTATTAATCATAATTAAACTAGTACTCCATCCGTTTCAAGTAATGGGCAAAACTTTTCAACGAAGATTAAAAAATATTAAGATGAGTTAAGTAAAGAGAATAAAGTGGAAAATGGAAAAAGTAAAGAGATGAATAGAGAAAAAATAAGAAATAGAAAGAGAGGGAAAAACGCTGCGACTTTTTACTAAAAAGAAAATGATCTATTACTATAATGCATTTAAAATGAATAACGACTCTATTACTTAGAAACGGTAAACTCGAAAGGAGTATTCAATTTCAAACCCCCACAACTAAACTAAGCTAAACTATACCCCTCACCTTGTCCCCTTTTCCTCATTAATTAATTTCGTCAACCATTTTCATGTGAATCCAAATATGATCCCTCTCTAACTCTTCCACCTCTTCCCTTTTCTTGCTAGTGACGATGGCCTCTTCTCATCACAGAAAATTCACCCAAAAATACGCCACCACAGATTGCTACTTATGCTATGTTTGCCCCGAAAATTGCTACCTCCCATCACCGCCACCTCCACCGCCTCCGCCGGTGGATTTTTCCGGCGAAAATCCGACCAAAAATCACGTGCCGACAGTCCTAATTTTGATGCTCTGCGTTCTCGGAGTCGCATTTCTAGTCCTATCGTACCTCACACTCGCCCGATACCGGCGTCGGAGAAACACGGCGTCTCTGGAACCTTCTAGAACAAGTTTCGCCAGCGAGAACCAGGGCCGGATCGCGGTGGACCACCCGATCTGGTACATCCGCACCGTGGGCTGCCCCAGTCCGCGATCGACGCGATGGCGTTGTTCGCGTACCGGAAGGCGGACGGCCTGGTCGACGGGAACGACTGCGCCGTCTGCCTGGCCGACTTCCGCGACGGGGACGCGGTGCGGCTGCTCCCAAGTGCGGCCACGCCTTCCACGTGGACTGCATCGACACGTGGCTGCGGTCGCACAAGAGCTGCCCTGTGCCGCGCCCCGTCGCCCTGACCTGGCGCGCCGCCGGCGGGCAATCCGAGCCGAGCCGAGTCGGGATCGACCATCAGAGGCGGATCGAGCCCGGCGGCGGCGGCGGCAGAGGTGCGGGGCGGAGGAGATCGGTGTCGATGGATTTGTCGTGTGCCTCGAATTCGAGCATTTATAGGGCGATGAAGAGATCGCAATCGTTTCAATTGCAATCACGGTAGATAATAGGTATAGATTTTATTCATCCTAAATTTTAATTAAATTTGAGACTGTTTGGATGTATCAATACGGAATCTATATTTTTATTCATGATTATATATTCTTCTAAGAAGTTGTAAATATTTTGATAGAATATAACGATCTCATTTTATGGTTGAACTATGTCTTCATGCTTTCCTGGTTCTTGATAAGAATAAGTTTATTTTTAATGTTTGAGAAATTTGGATTTTAGGTAAGAGTAGTGGGTGGGGATGGCAAAATTTTCGAAATAAGATTGATTGGAGAGTGTCTTGAAATGGGACAAATTTTTAGTCCTACTACACATTTTTCACATATTTAAAATACATATTCAGTAAAGCAACACCTTTAAGTTTGATTTAAAAGATACACGCCTGGCATGAGCGATTGAGCGGTGTTTTATTAACAATTTAAAGAAGTGAAAAGGTTTTTTTTTTTGTTTGTATGATAATTAGTAAGAGGTGCTGTTATGAAATTTCAATAAAATTCTGAAATGTTTTATTTCTATGACTGGTGGGGACTTGAAGAGACTATGGAAGATGAAAAGACAATTTCTTTCAATATAATTCAGATTTTCTTTCAATATAACTATTTCCTCCTACCCTCACTAATTTCCTTTTCTATTTGTTATCGATTAATTAACTCACTTACTTTTTACTAATTTTGGTAATAAACAACACATTCAATTAACTCATTCAACTCGCATTTGATTATAAAACTGATATGTAAAAGTAGGACTCATACCACTAACTTTTTCTACCCACTTTTTACTATAGTTCTTAAAACCTCGCAAGTCAACCGGTATCAATTAATGGAGAACGAAGGGAGTAATAGTATGTACAAAGAGTTACACTTAGAATCGCATTTTATATGGTCATTCCGATACTATGTACAATTGTGTTCTCCTCAACTTCTTGATCAATAGGAACGACGGTTGTTCTCTCAATCACCTTGTGCTCAGCTTGTCATGAATGCTACCATAGTCGATGCATCTTTTCCTCTCCAAAACTGTTTCCCATTTCAATGTCGATCTTTCCTTCAAGCTTGTGATATCTTCAGCAGGATCATCGTCTATGGGTGCTGCTCGTAGTCACCATTATCTCATCGTTTCAACAAACGCTTGAACGTCAAGCATTATAATGTTAAGGAGAAGAAGTGTACGATCATGGATGTCATGCACAAACATTTCATAACGTCTACCATGGATATATTGGGACCCCAAGAAGAGGGCAAAGCCATGTCAAGGAGCTAATTTGCAGCTAGAGCAGATTCAAATTGTACCTCAGATAGATTGTTATTATATATTTGATTTTTATATTATGTAGATATTGCTTCCATTTTAAATATTTAAGCAAGGATAAAAATCAATTAAAGGTTAGTTTATACGACTGTTATTCATCAAGCCTCCCTAATTAAATTACTTCCTCTCTTTTCTCTCTCTTCAAGTTGTTGGTTATCAATATATATGTAGACATGTAGTAGGAGTAGATGTTGCATCAAATTAAAGCTAGCAAAGTAGATGAATGTTGCATTAAATTAAGCAACTTGATGGAAACATTAAACGTGATATAGAAGGGCCAACAGTTTCTGAAATTCAGACTGGGCCAACCAGTGGTTTCTTTTACAAATTAATTAATTAGAACAATTGACCTTATACATTTAACTTCAGTTAATATATTATAGTACACTTCTTTCACGGCCATTAATTGTTTTCATAATTTTATTTTAAAAACATTTTTAGACTCTATTATTTTTAATTTTAAACTATAGTTTCCAATATAAATTATTTTCCAGGAGTGTGACTGTGTGAATGGAGTATAAAGAAAATCTTATTCTTTCAACATTTTATGTTAAAGCGAATTAATTTTTCACCAATAACTTTTGATGCACTTTTTATTAACACTAAATAAATCTGCAAATATACAAAATATAAATAATATAGCTAAAGGTCAAGACGATATCGATCACAGAAAAACTATCACAAATTGTCTACTTTCTACTAAGCTTCTTCAACTATTTGGAAAAAAGCAGATTTTTGGTTTTTGAAGAGTAAAATAATGAAAGTAAGTAAACCATTGCAAAAAAATCACGTGATAAAACAAATGAGATAAGCGAATTCCATGGATGTGCTTTCACAGCTATGGTTTATACAAGTTCCAACAACAACACCATAGCATAGTTCATACTTTACTAGAACGAGTCACATAAATATTGTCCATGCGACACACGGTAGATTATAAACACTAGGGACGTCAATCCTATATTTGTAACTCCTAAAAGCTCCTAAGACTCTAATGTTCTCGTTCAAAATTTAAAGATACTTCATTTTATGGGGAATTAATTGTAACGTGCAAACCTCATCTCACGATTATGTTGCACGTCAATAGATCATCACGAATGTGTCACTCAAACATGAAGCAATATCCCACACTTAAGAATGAAGTAACATAATGAACAAAACAAATATTAAATATATGGGAAACCCTGTATAAACCAAAGTCGTTACTAAAATTTACAAGAATTCTACACTTGATGAAATAATCTAAACACATAGTTTGTAGGAAATCATAGAAAACATAAGAACTAAAGTAATAAAACACAAAGGTTGAATCTTGTAGTCTTGATCTTCTCTTGAATCCACACTTCAAACACCTTGGATCTTGATGAACAAGGGTAGGAACTCTCAAATATTGTGCTTTGTAAATTATGCAAAAAAAGGTTCATTTGATGAAGTTTGAGGTGGTGTTTATAGCCTCCAAGTCATGTGCAATAATATGACAAATCTTCATAATAGTAGGGTAAGTTTTGGAGAGAAAATAGGACAATTTTTGTGCGCCGCTTTTCCAAATGAGTTGTTGCACTTTGTTCACGGTGCGCAAATCATCCTGTGTTTCGTTTTCTGATCAGCATTCGCTGGCAATCACTCCGTATCTACTGGTTCTAAAGTAGCTCGTTGGCGTGTTCTTCTTTCACTCTATATTCAGGTGACCGCATGAGAAGCGTCGATGGCCGACGATGGGATCGCGTAGTTCGAATACTAGATTTTTATCTTTGATTTTTGCTATCTTTATAGGCTCTATTTTGCACATTTCTCACAAAACACGTCAAAATACCAAAATAGATCAAATATGCAAATAATGGACATGCAACTTTAATACTCAAACAGACCAAATAAAGGCCTTAAAACAAGGGAAAATCCGAGCTTAGCACTTTCTAGTTATCTTCCGACATTAACAACACTATCAAGAAGATAGTGGAGAAGAAAACAAGTGCCAACATACTGAAGCAGATGAAAAAAGTATGAGGAAAATTGCTTCAACTAGCCCAAGACGAGTATGACAAAGGTAACAAGGAATGCGGGATCCGCCAGATGGTTCGAGGAAATCTTGGATGATGTGAACATAGCTATATAACTCGCATTGTGGAGCGGTGGCATTGACAAATCTTGGTCGACCCTAGGTCGGTCCATGAGTCTCAAAGCCAATGAGGCCTTGATAAGTTTTACTCGAGGTTTGATCCATACTAAAGAATTATGGAGGGAAGAGAGGTAGAGCTTGGAGATGCTTCTTGAAGTGACATACAAAAAGAACGTCTTGTGAAACGGTGCCACGAGAGTCAGATGTAATTCATTCAATTTATTTCTCGTATTTGAAATATCTTATTTCCACTAATAATCGAGTTTGTTGATAACTCAATATAATTAATGTCTTTTTTTCAGAGAGTGTTAATTGTTTTGAAATGCCTTATTTATTTAATTTGAATAAATTCCAACTAACTATTTTTAAAAAAAAAAAAAAAAAAAAAAACTTGTTCAAAATATATTGTGGGGATGTAATCATCTCAGGCGTACGAGGGTATGACAAACAATTTATGATCGATGTTACTTGTATGTATTTAGAAATAATAATTAGCGAATGTGATTAATTCAATGTTATACCACACTCTATTGTTATCGGTGATCAAGATTGAAAATGACTTCAAATCAAAACTAAAAATTGTTCATGATAAATGCTCCATATCTTGAGAATATTGTTAACTTACTTCTATAAGGTATTAACTGAAAGATCTTCGTAACGTAAGACCTTCGATCAATCTATAATATACAAGGAGTTGTTTGTTTTATTATTTACAACTTCTATTAATTTAATCAACAAATGGTAATAAATGATTGACCATGTGATAAATAAATTTTTATAAAATAGGAGATACTAAGGATTTACAAATGCAAACAATTCAGTAAAACATGTTTTGTAGTGTACACCCCAACATGATCACCCTTAGATCACTTTTTTCTCTTCAAATGAGAATGCCAGCTTCTTCAACGTTTTGTATTGTGTTAGCGCTAGTGGTTAAATCAGTCAGTTAAATTCTATCCTTCTGTCCTTTGAAGTAAACTTTTTTTTTGGACATATGTATTAAGAATATTGGGTTAAATGAGTTAAGGAGAAAAAATAAAGTAGAGCGATAGAAAAAAGAATAAAGTTAAAAAGATAAATGTGTTGTTTTTGCTAAGCAATAAGTGACTTAACTATGATTAAACAACTCAAAAGAGAATACTATGATTCGGCCAAAAGGAACGCAGTGAGTTCAATTTATTAAATTGTTTGTTAGCTGGTGTTAAGAATATTAATTAGCTTTTGCTGTTAGTGATCACATGCTTATAAATTATAAAGTGATCACATGCATTAATTGTATTAATTCTTGCTTCAATTCAGTTCAATATGATCTTCTCACTTCTATGTATCTTTAAATTCTTCATACAAGTCAGATCATCTGCTAAAAAAGTTTTTTTGATCTTATAACTTTGTAACAATTAATCATGATTGAGAATTAAGGCAGGGATTACCGAAATTGATACGAAAATATTTTTTTAGGGGTAGTCGGTTTGCATGATTATATCTCATTATTAAATTTATTATACTTGGTTCATGAAATTGAATTCCATGACTCAATCTTAGATGAATAGTCATGTGATAATTAATTATAGTTACTCTCTTCCACTAAATATTCTCACAACTTAATCTTAGATTATATCTTGTTATTATTTTATTTAGTAAAACAAACACCACTTTCGCTAATATATTTTCAGTTCGAATTCTACTCCAGCTGAGTTTCATTTTCATTTGTCTACATTTGGTCAAATACGATGCCTAATCAATTTGTGAATTAATACAAATTAATTGCTATTATAGCTCTCATGTCATCACGGTGAACAGCTGCGCACAGATTTTGCCGAAACGCAATTTGATCATACCGTAGGAAGTAGACATATCCTCTTTAAATAACTGCAAAACTTTAAGAATCTGCAATAATTTAGGGGTGACAAAACGGTACCCTCAGTATCGCATCCGAATCCGACCAGCGACACAATGCAGATATCTAGATTACCTGATGTGGGTACCTGTTACATAATTTTTTCTTCATTTTTTGGTAAATTAATAAAAATTATTTTCACTAAATAATTGAAACCAAATATGCTAATTAATTTGCCAGCAACTATCTTTACGTGTGTGATTACCGGTTTTATTTGATTACTGGAAATTTTTGCAACATCTTTTATTTTATATTTAAGTTGATAAAACGTGATTTGATATTTAATTATATCACTTGAGATTTAATAAAAGTAAATATCATACTTTGATCGATTTCACGTCGATTTCACCAAGTGTGGAATAACATATAAAAGGGAGTTAACCCGTTATCTTTGATCATAATTTTGAGTTATGTTAAGGCTTCCTATCTTATATGCTTATCAATTTTGTGCGATGAATGTAGATCTAAATGTCCTACGGAAAGGGTCATAAGTGTGACAAAAGCGGTGCCACAAATCGGTTTCACAAGAAAGTGTGGAATAACATATAAGAGGGTACCAACCTACCAAATTGTTAAGGATACGCAATGGAAATTAAGTCTATTAAACCTACATAGATGTATTAATAAATTACTCCTCGTCCTATTAGAGTCATTCTTTGATCGGACCGGTTTTAAGAAATGTAAAGAAAAGTTGGTTGAAAAAATTAGTGGAATGTGGGACCATTTTCGTATATTAGTTTTATAATAAAATGTGAGTGAATTGAGTTAGTTGAATGTGGGACCTATTTACTATTTATGGTAAAAATGAAGTGTGACTGCTTAAGTGGGACGGACCAGAAATGGAAAGAGTGACTCTTAATGGGGGACGGAGGGAGTATTATTTAGGCCTTAAATCATGGACTTAGGTGTTAATCAGTTATACCAAATACAGACATTGTGAGCGATTCAAATGTTGCAATTCTCGACCCGCACTCGCACCCAATAATTATTCATATCGGGTCGATGGTAATATTTGGTACTTGTTTCGCCATTTCTATTACTCCCATCATCCATAAAATAGAGGTTTTTTTTATTTAGTTCGTTATAAAATATTTCACTTTTATTTTTTATAGTAATTTTTTCTTTCGAATAAGATGGACCATATTCTCCAATAATATACGGTTCCAAATATCGCTATTTTTATAGAACGAGACGAATACAATATATTAATCTGAAACAAGGTGAATGCCAAATCAAGTACCTTGAAAGTCTTGTTTCACCTACCTTAGTCTAGGAGAGTCGTAGCCACCATTATATTAATCAATGGAAAATTCTAGATTCGAAGAGGCCACAGTTCATATATATGTGGTGAATAAGAATTATAGAAAATAACATACAATAATTGCATCCTAAGTTATACATTTGAGGAGAGAGAGTCGACAATTACAAATGAATATGAGAAAAAAAAAGGCAGTGTGCGGCGCATTGTCTAAGCTATAGATGTAGACTCATTTTGGATCCTTCCAATCATCTCGTGCACCGCTGTGGCTATCTCATTCACTGTGCTTAGTTGGCATTCGTCTTCTACCTGCGTTCCATTTCATTCTTATTTACACATATCTTAATTTTGAAAGAAATAATTTTTTATAATAAAATGTTCATATTTATTATTCAACGACACATTTATATAACTTTGTCGTGGTGGTTTGAAAAGGTTAAGTTCTTTTATAGTCTTGTCATATCTTTATTATGTGCCTCAATGATTGAGAGCAAACTCGACTATGAGAGCATTCTACTCTTTGAATTTTTAATCTATGTTGCCTAAAAAAAATTAAAATTTTGATTCCTAAAAATATTCGTTAATTTTTTATTATAAAACTACAACTTTTGCTTAGAACAATTAAAACTCAAATTTTAATAGTTATGTTTTTTATTCATAATATAAATCATTGTTATCACTGATACTTCCTCTCCGTTCCATTAGTGTTGTATAATTTCTATTTTTGCCATTCCATTACAGTTTAGTAATTTCTCTTTTTAGCTATTTCAACACATTCAATTTGTCTTACTTTTATTATCTTTCTTTTAGAAAAATTCAGCATATTTAATCTCTTTTACTATAATATATTTTTATTTTTCTCTCTCATTATATATCTGTTTTGTTCTCCATATTTCTTACACTCCTCTCAACCCATCAAAATTTCTTTCTTGATTCATGTGCATAAAGAAAATAGGTAAGTGTTTCCCGAAAGACAAGACAGAGATATATAACTGTTGTTAAGATGCATATTGAACGCACAATTATGAAGACAATATATACATGTGATTTGGACACCTACATTTCATCTACAGTGACATTTTTTTTTTTTGCTTATAATTTTCTAGTGGCTGCCAGTGATGTGAATCTGAAATGAAATAAGGTATACACCCATTAACTATTTCAATAGTAGAGTTGACCTAGTGATAGAGTGCCTGATGCACGAAGATATGGGTCTAGGTTTGAGTCCATCATTATATAGTCTTTAAATTTCTTTTCTTTTGCCTGTAAAAAGGAAAGAAGAAAGAGATAAAAGCGGAGAACATACCTTTACACTTGAAAGAGTATAGAACCGATTGATCAACGGTTGTGATGTTAAGATGGAGAATGTTGAGGCAAAAGGATTGAAATTCGGCCACCATTTTGAGGAGTTGCTTTGGCTTTCTCTTTGCCTGGATCTTAATGCTTGCATGACTCTCCACCTTAGTCACCTCGATATCCGATGCTCGAATGCCTCTCCACCGCGACGTTCATCGCGATACTTGAAGGCCTAGAGTATTGAGGAAAGTGAAGAAATTCGAGAATATGTCGGAACAAGTGGCCACGGCTCTGACTTGTTGCCCATCCCTAAACTTGTAAGCTTCCATGAATTGAACTTGGTGTTCAAGTTCCTTCACAAAATTGATTGCACCACCAACAATTGATGCTTGATCTCCCTAGATTTAATATTTTGTAACCATGAGTACCATATAATGATACTTTTAATATAATGTTTTTATTTTCCTTGCTATGCAGCAGGTGAGTCCCACTTTGTCTTGTACCTTATACATAATATTTGACAGAATATTACCTAAAGTGACTAAACATGTACCCTACAAACCCTAATCATACACAGAAATATATGCATCTATTAAAAACAAATTATTTATGCCCATTATAAATTCTAAGTGATATATTATTTTTGAGATTTCTAATTCAAAATGACACTTTTTTCAACTAAAAACATCATTTTCACTACTTTATTTATTTTTATTTAATTCACAGAACAACTATGCATAAAATTCTATTCTGAAAAAAAAAAATGTTCCATTATGAGTGGCAGTGAATTTCATTTCATTTAATAGTGCTAGGTAAGATAAAAAAATGCACGTAAATCAATAGGTTATCGGTGATTAACCTATCATTGGAAATAGAGACAAAATTTAAAGTTTGTGATATATACCAATTTTAAAGTTCGTGAGAATACACAAATTTTAGCGAAAGTTGATGGTTTTAGAGATCATATCTTATTTAAAATAATTTACCCGTTGAGCATAGGAAGGAGGCATCAAGGAGCGGAGGACGGCGAGGTAGTCGTTCATCTGGCGGCAGCGATTCCTCTCGACGCGATATGAGTCATCCTTTGGGTCTCGAGCTCCTCCTTGTTCTTGGAGGGCTTGCTCCGCCGCCTCTTGGGGCGTGCCTCCGGTGTGTTAAGAGCAACAGAAGACGGCGGAGATGACTCCCAATTATAAGCAATTGCACTCTGTTGATCAACATTAATGACCTTTTCTTCAACCCCCAAATCAGTAGTGTAGTTGTAATCTATGCAGCCATAGATGAATGGATCTTGCTGGTATATCACTGCTTCCAGACTCATTCTCTCTCTGGAAAATCAGTTGTTTGTTGTGTTTGTGAGGAGAGGCAGAGCGTATAATATATACGAGAAAAAGAGTGAGTTGGAGCCTATTTAAAAGGGCTTACAAAGGATCAAACATTAAAAAAATTGCCAAGTTGCATCCATTCACATATCTACAGCAATTCACACGTGAGAGTGTTTTCCTTGGTCTGCTCTAATATAATGTAGAAATAGGTCGATCCCCTTAAAATGACTACATAAGGGAAGGCTATCCAAAAATATGTGGATGAGATTGAATTATTACTAAGTCGATGTACGATATGAAATGAGATTTTGAACACTCTAACAGAGTTGTCGTGCATTTGATGTTTATAAAATTTCAATCCATTTTGTAATTTTGAATTAGTAACCACCATACACAGAAGAATGTTTACAACTTACAACTATGTCCTACCTGACTTGAATTAATATATAAAAAGGCTTGGGTGGTATAGGAAATATATGCTTGTTTTTCACGAATTAATGTCTTTTGTTAGAATCGGCCAAAATTGTACTCTTTCATGTGAGTTTAAGTTGAACACTATGAAGGATAATAGTAGAATCATGAGATATATAAAAGATAAAAAACTAGGATGATATTTATTAAATTTTGAAACAACTGTGAAGGATAATAGTATAATCTAGCGAGACATACAACTAGTATAACATTTAGTTTAAAGTCTGCGAACAACATTTATTTTGAATGAGAAGCTTAAACTCATTTTAACGTCATTTAAATGATTAACTGAGGTTTTGTCCACTATTGAGATACCCTCTTCTTTCCATAAAAATATATGCCATAAAAATATATCATTTGAAATGACAGAAATTAATGCATAATAGAAAATGTAAGTCGAAAAAGGAGAATGTTGTTAAAGTAGTATTAGTAGATAGTATGACCCACATTATTATTAATGTTTAATGATTGACCCTAGTGGTATAAGTTATGAACAATTAATGTATATAGGACGAAAGAAAATTGAAAAGTGCATATATTTTTATGGGATGGGTGGAGTATTTTATTGCGTGTATTTCCATCTATAATAGTTTGATCTTGACAAATTAATTCAGTAGTGGCCTTAATTGTGATGCCTCTTTACTCAAAATCCTAATCAAACTTTGCTTCCTCCTCTTCATTCACCTGATGCTCGCAATGCATTGCCACACTCTTCATAATTAGTCATCCATCGATCAATAAAATTTCATTATGGTTCAAACCAAATTATAATTATCTCAGAATATTTCAGTTAAGAAAAACTATGAGATGCAAATAAAACTTTACAAATATAAACTCGAACAATTAGGAAACATAACCAATGACTTTATTCGGTATTTATGGGCTTGTGAAAATTCGAGATCTTCCGATAACACGTGAACCTCTTTGAACTAATCTGAACTCCCCGATAGTTGTCCTAACTAAAACACTATACCACACTCCTAATTCTCCCCCGTTCCTATAATGGGTTTTAACTTCCGGAGATTAAAAAAAATTGTGTTAGCCCATCCGCATCTCTCTCTTATCGTCTCTCACCGTCTCTCTTTTCACTATTCATAGCCTTATTTTACTTCACCCTTACTTAAAAAGGACACATCCCCCCAAAATCTTTTAACCATCTCTTAACCATTCATTCAATTTCATTTTTATTTTTAATTCCAACAAATTCAATTAATAAAAACACACTTCATTAAATAAAATAAAAATTACAATTTAAAAACCTAAAAAATAAAAAAAATACATAATTTAAAATCCTAAAAAATAAAAAAAATACATAATTAAAATACTCTAAATTAAACTATAAAAACTACTCGGCGAATCATCCCCGGAAGTGGGGGTGCACCCAAGTTAGATCGATCCGAATACCAAGTTGAGCTCTCGGATGCTCAATTCGTCCATATGGGCTTCAAATTGGCGATGATTCATTTTGAAGTGTCGCCATCGTGGGACGGTACATGGACATTGGCATTAGCCTATGCGTGCCTTTTGGAGCCCGACCCGAGCCCGCGGCTTGATTACCCCGCGGCCCCTCCCCCCCCCTCTCCCCGCCTTTGCCTTGGTCCCTTGCGGCCGACGTCGTGTACCGGAAAAGACCCCTTGCATCATCGGTTGGCGTGCCCTCCGTGAGGTGTTGCCTTCACCGCTATCACTAGAAGAGTAGTGGTCACGCGCCGTGTGCATCGTGCGTTTCAAGCCCACTCGGCGCCAGCCCACCTTTCAAGGTGGTGGACTTCGACCAAACATCGACAAACTTGAAATCTTTCGCGTCGTCTTTGAAGACCAACGCCCTTCTCGAATGTCGGCTCCACGGGTCCCTTTGATAATTCGCCTCTTCGCCGTATATCGCGCAATTTTTAACATCTTTGTCCATCGGTCCCAGTAATGGAGCATCTTCCGTTGCGGGCAAAGGTGTTCTTCGGCCTTCGTGCGTTGTAAACTTTTGTAACTTTTTTCCAAAAACACTTGTTGGTTTTTCGATTCCCGACGACGAGGATCACGAGGCGCCCATCCAAGCATCGTCGGCAGCGTCTCGTTTTGGGCCGTATGGATGGCCAGGCCTCGTCCCCCACCTCGTGGTCGCCCTCTTCCTCCTCTTCCTCTCGGCATTGACGCCGATCCGAGGCGATCCTGCCCGGCCGACCTCCACCTATTGGGCCCGGGCGGGCAAAGTGCGTTCGAGCGGCAAAAAATTCTCGGAATTTGGGATAATCCGCGATTGGCCGTTCCTGCGGGGAGGGACGATAGTATGCATCCACATCAAACGTGGTGTTTGGTACGCCGGCGGAGTGGTCGAGGCTTGGGTGCCCGGGGACAAACCGGGAGTACCCAAAAGTTGTACATGCTCGCCCAAACGTCGAACGAGTTCAAGTCGAGCCCGCCGGAGCGCCGCCTGCCGGGTTGGGGCCCCCTGGGTTTCCATCCGGACATTTTTTCCACAATTGGAGAGAAAGGAATAGATGAGTGTAGTGAATGGAAGAGGAATGAGAGTAGTGTTTGTGTGTGTAAAATGGTGAATGTAGTATGGAGTTTTTATAGAATAAAAAAAGAAAAGAAAAAAAAAAAAATTTAAAAATTCGACCATTTGATCAACCATTTGACGTTTAAAATTTTTTTTTTTTTTTTTATTAAATTCAAATTTTTTCAAATTTTTTTAAAAAAATTATTACGTTAATTCCGACGCCCACTCCGGGCCCGGGAGGGGGCTCACCCTCCTGGGACCCCACGTGTGGGGCGCGCGCGGGGGTGTTTGCTGCGAGGGGGAGGCGCCCCGGCTGATGTTTTCGCTCGAGGGGGCGGAACGGCCGCGCTGGTCGGACCCCTTAGGTGAGTTAAGTAAAGGGGAGAAATAAAAAAAAAAGTAGAAATGAAGAGAAATAAAGAAAGAGAGAAAAAGTAGGGTGGAAAAAATATTTTACTTTTACTTAAAAAAAAGTTTCCCATTATTATAACCCAAAATCAAAAGCTATTACTATAACGGAGGGTAGTAAACACTTTGACACTGGCAAGATTATTAATTTTAATTCTAGTGATGAATTTCAAGTCGGTAGTATATAAAAAATTATATAGTTAATTGTTAAAAAAAAAAAGCAAAGGTAAATATGAAGTACTTAAAAAATAACTCAAATTAAAGTAAATAATGTCTTCTAATCTCGTGCTGCCAGGGGGAAAAATCAAAATAATGACGCTAAAATGCAAAAAAAATTAGTAGACATTACAATTGATTTTTCGTGGATTGTATCGTATACTATCTATATTGCAAAATAAACCATCTATGATACAAATTATAGGCAAATTTCCACGAATTGCATTATATGGATTATATATTTTGCACTAAAAAGTTTATTTGCATCCTAAGGATAAAAGGACATTTTTATTAGGTTTAGAGCTACTCTCACCCCATGACTCTTTTTCCCATATAATCAAATCTCCTTCCCAAAATAATTTTTTCTTTTTAGATAATTAAAGAAATATTTATTTTTAAAAAAAAATTCTCTTTATTTATTTTTTATTTTTTCTTTTCTCTCCTCTATTTTTCCCTTTACTTTCTCTTCTTTAACATTTAAATATTTCCCTAAATCTCGTTGAAAAGTAGATCATTTTTGGGGGCCAAGGTTTTATAATAAACAAAAATAATATTTTAATTTTATAATTTATGAATTTAATATTAACTACATGAAATAGTAGCCCCTGCTATGGAGAGCAGCACAACAACGGGGATCCAAATCCAGTGCATTCTTACCATATATTTTTTATTGGTCTATCCAAAAATTTAATGTTTATCTATTTATGGTAAATTTTTAGTCTAATAAAATAAATTTAAAAATTTTTTCATTAACAATATTCATTCAACCGCATTTTTTTATCACTGTTATTCAAAAAAATTTAACTGAAAATCATAAACTATGATCTACTGTCGGACTTTTTTTTGTAGGTAGAGATACGTACTGTTTTTATCGTATATGTATAAACTACCACGTTGGTGGTTGATGTTGAATCTTTTGAAGTACCAAATTCACGGAAATGAATGTATGAATATTTACAGGGGATAGGGCTGCTAATTATAACTTGATTTAAAGGTTTTTGAGTCTGGGGGGGATCTAGTATATGTTCAGGGGGGGCTTGTCCACCTCAACTTTCCATTTATTAATGGATATGGGTTTTGGATCTTTAAATTTTTTAAATTGAAAATTTGAGATCGGACCATTATTTTTATTAAATGAGTAGTCAGAATTTTCACTAGAAAATATTTTTATATTAATTAATTAGAAATGGCAAAAAAATTTCATGGTACATTTTATTCAATATATATTTTTTTTTTTTTCTATTTCTTTTTTTTTTTTTTTTATTTTTATTTTTTCCCTTACTTTATTATTCTATCAAATTTTTTCAACTACAAAAAAATAATTAATTTTAATTTCACCCAAAATCTTCAATTAAATATAAATACTATCATTAATATAATTTCCCTATAAGTCCCACTATCAATTAGTAACCAAAATATATAATCCAATATAAGTTGTTGATATTTGATGTTTTTTAAACAAATAGGGTTTATAATCTTTTTTAAATTTTTTAAAAGTTGGGGATAAATGGTGAAAATTAATTCCATTAAGCAAAAAATCTCCCAAACTGACCCTATAAAAGCACTCCCAATGGGGTGGGAAGCAAAATGCCGACATGGGTTTCCGTTTGGTGAAAAAGGGGATAATTAAAAAATTCGTTTTGCCCCGGGGTTTTGGAAATTTCCGGGCGCCCGGGGATTGTTCCCGGGATAATCCGCGATTTTAAATTTTTTTTTTTTTTTTTAAATTTTTTTTTAAATCCCACCCCTATAAAATTTTCCCCCACTTCCCCCATTCATCACCCCCAATCTTCATTCTTCCATTTTCAATTTTTCTCCCCTCTTATTTTTACCCTTTGAGCTTTTTAAAAAAACCCCCTCTAAGGGTGGGGAAAAAGTCGAGTTCACAAATTCCCAACAGGATGAAGCAACGGCGGGGGTGCACTCGTTGTTGGCGATGGGGTTCTCCTCCCCCACTTCCAAAGCGGTCCGTCTCCTTTTCAATCCCCAGGGGCTTTCTCCGTACTTCAACTATGCCGGGAAAACCCTCTAGGGCGATTTTTCGGCCCCGGGCGACACCCCCGGGTCAACCCCCGCGAAGAATCTCGGGCCCCGAAGGGCCCAGGGGAGGGCCAGTGGAAAACGCCCCCCCACCGCCCGCGTGGGTTCGATGAGACCGGCGGGTAAAGGGCTACTTCACACTTCAAGAGTCCGGGATAGCCACCGCGGCGGACACGTCACAACGCGGGCGCCCCGGGAGATCATATTGGGAGCGGGGTTTCCGAAAATCGGGGGCCCTTTTTTTAAATCTTTGTTTATTTGCGGTTTTTATTTGTAGTTTTTTTTTTTTCTCGTTGTATTATATTTTCCAATGATTAATACAACGATGAATTGTTCATTATTAGTCTATTTATTAAATACATTTGTAGGGAAAATTAAATAATATAAAAAATAATGATGTAAAAATGAAATGTTGAGTTAGGGAGAAATAAGGGAGAAATAAGGGAGAAACCAATGTAGCAGTTGGCTAAAAACTGGGGATAAAATGTGATGCTGATGTGGCGCTGATGTGGCAGGAGTTAGGGAGAAATAAGGGAGTGCCATTGGGAGTGCTCTAAATATATAGATGTAATTTTGGTATAATATATTCCTTTTCTATTAAATTGCCCCTATAGTATTTTATTAAAAAAATCGTGTTGCCCTTATGAAAAAAAATGAGAAGTACAGTCATAT